>NC_140167.1:183418467-183626877 GCF_963971535.1 Notolepis coatsorum
CAATTTGGAGTGAGCCTCTCCATAAGTATAATTTGTTTTCAGCACTTCAAAAAGGGAGGATCCGTCAGTGTAGACCAGTCCATCTGCTGCTGACTGAGGTTGTTCTGGTATAACATTAGGGGGCGACAGCGGCTCAGTTCGATTCTGGCTCCTCTGGCAGCGTGTCGAAGTGTCCTTGAGCACAAGACACTTAACCCCTAGCAGCTGCTCCGATGAGCAGTTGGGCATCTTGCGCGGTCGCCTACACCGTCGGTGTGGGAACGTGTGATATGATCGCGCTGCGACTGCGAAAGCCCGGTTTCCCTTCGTCACCAGTCTTGTGTGGGGGATTTTTAGGCAGATTTGGTTGTTTGATCTGAGGGATCTGGAGCTGGTTGATTGGACCAGGAGTTCTTTATGTAGGCTGGGGCGAGACCGTTTAGGGATTTGTATGTGAACATGAGGATTCGAAATGGTATTTGTTGTTTTACCGGGAGCCAGTGTAGAGATACAAGGACCGGGAGATGTGTGAGTGAATGTGTGAGTGAACAGGTAAGTGAACGGGTGAACGTGAGGCGTAAGTTGTAAAGCATTATATAAAGGCAGTCCGTCGACAGGAGCCAGTATTAACACAGAGGTGAAGGTGACAGGAGCCAGTATTAGCTTGAATGGCCCTTCTAAGGTTTCTCTCCTCCACACTGCCTGTGGAGCTTTTTTCCCTATTGTTAGGTTTTAGTAAGTTTTTCCTTACCTTCGCGTGGGGGTATGTCTGGGAGTGCTTGCATTCTTTCATTTATTTGCATTCATCTAAAAATGTTTGGACCTTATGGTGTTCTTGTTCTGTTCTTGACTTATTGTTATGTTTCTTCTGACTTGTTTAAAGAAGACCTGTACGGCCCATGGGGACATTAACGTGTGTTGTCGGGCCCTATAAATAAATTTGATTTGATTTTGATTTAGCACAGAGGTGAAGGTGACAGGAGCCAGTATTAGCACAGAGGTGGTGACAGGAGCCAGTATTAGCAGCACAGAGGTGGAGGTGACAGGAGCCAGTATTAGCACAGAGGTGGAGGTGACAGGAGCCAGTATTAGCACAGAGGTGGAGGTGACAGGAGCCAGTATTAGCACAGAGGGGGAGGTGACAGGAGCCAGTAGTGGAGGTGACAGGAGCCAGTATTAGAACAGAGGTGGAGGTGACAGGAGCCAGTATTAACACAGAGGTGGTGACAGGAGCCATTATTAGCAGCACAGAGGTGGAGGTGACAGGAGCCAGTATTAACACAGAGGTGAAGGTGACAGGAGCCAGTATTAGCACAGAGGTGAAGGTGACAGGAGCCAGTATTAGCACAGAGGTGGAGGTGACAGGAGCCAGTATTAACACAGAGGTGGAGGTGACAGGAGCCAGTATTAGCACAGAGGTGAAGGTGACAGGAGCCAGAATTAGCACAGAGGTGGAGGTGACAGGAGCCAGTATTAGCACAGAGGTGGGTGACAGGAGCCAGTATTAGCACAGAGGTGGAGGTGACAGAGCAGTATTAGCACAGAGGTGAGGTGACAGGAGCCAGTATTAGCACAGAGGTGGAGGTGACAGGAGCCAGTATTAGCACAGAGGTGGACCTGGTGACAGGAGCCAGTATTAGCACAGAGGTGGAGGGTGACAGGAGCCAGTTATTAGCACAGAGGTAGAGGTGACAGGAGCCAGTATTAGCACAGAGGTGGAGGTGACAGGAGCCAGTATTAGCACAGAGGTGGAGGTGACAGGAGCCAGTATTAGCAGCACAGAGGTGGAGGTGACAGGAGCCAGTATTAGCACAGAGGTGGAGGTGACAGGAGCCAGTATTAGCACAGAGGTGGAGGTGACAGGAGCCAGTATTAGCACAGAGGTAGAGGTGACAGGAGCCAGTATTAGCAGCACAGAGGTGGAGGTGACAGGAGCCAGTATTAGCACAGAGGTGGAGGTGACAGGAGCCAGTATTAGCACAGAGGTGGAGGTGACAGGAGCCAGTATTAGCACAGAGGTGGAGGGTGACAGGAGCCAGTATTAGCACATAGGTGGAGGTGACAGGAGCCAGTATTAGCAGCACAGAGGTGGAGGTGACAGGAGCCAGTATTAGCACAGAGGTGGAGGTGACAGGAGCCAGTATTAGCACAGAGGTGGAGGTGACAGGAGCCAGTATTAGCACAGAGGTAGAGGTGACAGGAGCCAGAATTAGCACAGAGGTGAAGGTGACAGGAGCCAGTATTAGCACAGAGGTGGAGGTGACAGGAGCCAGTATTAGCACAGAGGGGGAGGTGACAGGAGCCAGTATTAGCACAGAGGTGGAGGTGACAGGAGCCAGTATTAGCACAGAGGTGGAGGTGACAGGAGCCAGTATTAGCACAGAGGTGGAGGTGACAGGAGCCAGTATTAGCACAGAGGTAGAGGTGACAGGAGCCAGTATTAGCACAGAGGTGGTGACAGGAGCCAGTATTAGCAGGTGACAGGAGCCAGTATTAGCACAGAGGTGGAGGTGACAGGAGCCAGTATTAGCACAGAGGTGGAGGTGACAGGAGCCAGTATTAACACAGAGGTGGTGACAGGAGCCAGTATTAGCACAGAGGTGGGTGACAGGAGCCAGTATTAGCACAGAGGTGGAGGTGACAGGAGCCAGTATTAACACAGAGGTGGAGGTGACAGGAGCCAGTATTAGCACAGAGGTGGAGGGTGACAGGAGCCAGTATTAGCACAGAGGTGAAGGTGACAGGAGCCAGTATTAACACAGAGGTGGAGGTGACAGGAGCCAGTATTAGCACAGAGGTGGTGACAGGAGCCAGTATTAGCACAGAGGGGGAGGTGACAGGAGCCAGTATTAGCACAGAGGTAGAGGTGACAGGAGCCAGTATTAACACAGAGGTGAAGGTGACAGGAGCCAGTATTAGCACAGAGGTGGAGGTGACAGGAGCCAGTATTAACACAGAGGTGAAGGTGACAGGAGCCAGTATTAACACAGAGGTGAAGGTGACAGGAGCCAGTATTAGCACAGAGGTGGTGACAGGAGCCAGTATTAGCACAGAGGTGGTGACAGGAGCCAGTATTAGCACAGAGGTGAAGGTGACAGGAGCCAGTATTAGCACAGAGGTGGAGGTGACAGGAGCCAGTATTAGCACAGAGGTGGAGGTGACAGGAGCCAGTATTAGCACAGAGGTGGAGGTGACAGGAGCCAGTATTAGCACAGAGGTGAAGGTGACAGGAGCCAGTATTAGCACAGAGGTGGAGGTGACAGGAGCCAGTATTAGCAGCACAGAGGTGGAGGTGACAGGAGCCAGTATTAGCAGCACAGAGGTAGAGGTGACAGGAGCCAGTATTAGCACAGAGGTGGAGGTGACAGGAGCCAGTATTAGCAGCACAGAGGTAGAGGTGACAGGAGCCAGTATTAGCACAGAGGTAGAGGTGACAGGAGCCAGTATTAGCACAGAGGTAGAGGTGACAGGAGCCAGTATTAGCAGCACAGAGGTAGAGGTGACAGGAGCCAGTATTAGCACAGAGGTAGAGGTGACAGGAGCCAGTAGTAGCACAGAGGTGGAGGTGACAGGAGCCAGTATTAGCACAGAGGTAGAGGTGACAGGAGCCAGTAGTAGCACAGAGGTGGAGGTGACAGGAGCCAGTATTAGCACAGAGGTAGAGGTGACAGGAGCCAGTATTAGCACAGAGGTAGAGGTGACAGGAGCCAGAATTAGCAGCACAGAGGTGGAGGTGACTTACTTGCCGAACTGCGTGAGGATACCAGGGGGGAAGTAGGCCGTGTAGCAGCCGCCAGAGTACTCCTCCTCACACCAGTTCTTCTCCTCATAATGCACAGGCTGGCAGGGGGAGAGAGAGAGAGAGAGAGGGAGAGAGAGAGGGAGAGAGAGAGACAGAGCGGGGGGAGAGAGAGAGAGGGGAGAGAGAGAGAGGGGAGAGAGAGAGAGCGAGAGAGAGGGGGGGAGAGGGGAGAGAGAGACAGAGAGAGAGAGCGAGAGAGAGAGGGGGGGAGAGAGAGAGGGAGAGAGAGAGGGAGAGAGAGGGGGGGAGAGAGAGAGAGGGGGGAGAGAGAGATATATATATAGAGAGAGAGAGAGAGAGGGGGCGGAGAAAGATATATAGAGGGAGAGAGAGAGAGGGGAGAGATATATATATAGAGAGAGAGAGAGAGAGAGAGAGAGAGAGAGAGAGAGAGAGAGAGAGAGAGAGAGAGAGAGAGAGAGAGAGAGAGAGAGAGAGAGAGAGAGAGAGAGAGAGAGAGAGAGATTGGGGGAGAATGAGTTGAAGTACTCTAGAATAGCTGTATTAGTTGTGGGGCTGTGAGTGTCCACCGGGGACCTGGTTTATTTTTCTCATGCATGCTGTCCCACTTAGGGCCGGGTATTGAAATGTGATACTTTTATATATATCGATCAAATTGCTTCAAGTTACTATCGAGTGTAGAAAAAAAAGCGGTGGTATCGAAATTTGACACTCGGCTGATATCAAATTCCGATACCCAAGTAGTTAATCTCATCAGTGTCAGTGAGCCTATAAGGATGTTTGTTGTGAGATATAACATTTCTTCTGTTCAACCGGAATTCAAGAATCATCCAAAATGCAACAAGGCCTCCGATAGGCTCACGCGGCACACGTGACACAGTAACTCGGCAAAGTAAGGTATAGAAAAAGGTATAATTTTGGTGTCTGTATTGGCACCGGTATTAATGTCCTACCACCAGTGCTGAACAGGTTTTTAGCACTCCTGAATACTAGAAGTTAAAAACGTTCCAACTTTTTGCAAAATAGCTAAATAAATGGGTATTCAGAGGTAGCATAGCAACAGCAAGAGCAGGTTTCAGAGGAAGCATAGCAACAACAGCAGCAGTCACGAACAACGCTTCCCCTCAAGCATGGGTTTAGCGCTATATAGCGTTATAAATGAGGTGCCTGTTGAAAACAGACCCTCATCTCCATTCCTTCACTCACATGCAGAGCCTCCTCTGTGCCCAGCACTTTGGAGTAGATCTCACAGATCCTCTTCTTCCTACAGACAAAAGACCCAGGTTAGGCTCAGGCCTATCCGATTGCATGCAGGTCAGCATTAATATTGAAGGACTACACTTGTCTGAGACATGTCTACCTCTCCTCCTTGGTCAGCACCGATAGCTGTCTGCACTTGCGAGCGAGGATGAATCTGAAACGGAGGGTTGAAAGAGACACAGTTTCACATGGCGCATATTTATTCCTGGAGGTTTTCATGAGCCTTGGTGCTCTTTTACATACTGTATATATTTGTATATATACTGTACTACCATACTGTTTTTATACCTGTATCACTGTACATACTACGACTCTGTACATACATCTGATTAGCACTGACTCAGTAGTACACAGTACACTGACTCAGTAGTACTCATTTGTATATTTTGTACCCAGTTTAATCACCTGTACATTGTATATTACTACTGCAATTTACTGTTACATTTGCACTCTGGTAATGACAATACATTTGAATCTAATCTAATCTATTTACTCTTCTATTGTATTTACCCCATAATGGCGGGTACACTCCCATCAGGCTTTGTGTCGTCCAGAGTCAGGCCAATGGGAGATCCTTCCTCCTCAATCACCATACTGCCACAGTAACCTGAAAGAGATAAAGATGGAGATAATTAAATAACATAATATAACAGTTCCCCCACTTAAAATAAAGGTAGATATTGTATAGATCCCTCCCTCCCCCCCCGCCCCCACCCCCCCTTCCTCCTCACCCTTATTCCTCCAGAAGTTCTCCTTGTAGTAGACCATGCACTTGATGACGGAGCCCATTGGTACCCTGCTGATCAGCTGGTTCCTCAGAGGAGGAAGCTCGGGGTTAAAGTGCATCTTCATGTTCAGGACAGGCGGTGTGGCCAGGATCACATACTTGGCCTGAGACGAAGAACGCACAGCAGAGAGGAGTTACAGTAGTACGATTTCGGCAGTAGCACGGGAGGTAGAGCGCTCATCTGGTAATCTGAAGGTTCCTGGTTCAATTCATGTGGAAGTGTCCTTGAGCAAAACACTTAAGGCTGGTTGGCACCTTGCATGGCTGCCTTCGCTCTCGGTGTGTGTGTGTGTGTGTGTGTGTGTGTGTGTGTGTGTGTGTGTGTGTGTGTGTGTGTGTGTGTGTGTGTGTGTGTGTGTGTTTGTGTGTGAGTGAATGGTTGAATGTGAGTCAGGAGTTGTAAAGTGGTCTGCAAACTCGCTATAAAAAGTGCTATAAAAAGTCCATTTACCATTTGTACATTGTCTCCCGATCTTTGCTGTGTAGTGCTATAAACAGCCGACAACAATTATAAGTAAAATATATGGCAGTGAATCCACATACAATGATATCAAACTTATCCAACCTCTAGGTGGCACTGTAGGACAATATTGAAATCATTGCCGCTCCCTCAAGACCTTGTGGTTTGTATAAAGTCACTTGTCAAGGTGAGGCCAGGCCGATTACAGAGCAAATGGAATAGCGGTGCAGTGGCAGGGAGTTTACACTGTAGTTACTTACTGACCGTGTACGTTTGTTTGTCGAGTGTCTCCACCACCACCAGCTCTCCGGTCTGGTCGATCCGGTAGACCGGGGACTGCAGTTTGACGAGGTCGCCCAGCTCGTCGGCCATGCCCTCACTGATCTGGCTGGAGCCGCCGAGAAACTTCCTCTCCTGCAGGGGGCAGAAGAGTGCGTCCAGTGACGTTAAGGTTCGGGTCAAGGTAAGTGTTAGGTTTATAAACGTAAAGAATTCCTGGGTGAGAAGTTCTGGCTTTGCGGCAATTTGCCAACAAGTGATGCCCAGAGGGAAACGGCAGCACTTCCTGTAACCACCCGTATCCCTTCTAGACCGGGTCAAGAGGTCACAGAGGAAGACAACCAGAGGAAGAACATCCAACACTACTGCTCTACCTGTGGGGAGACCACTACAGTCCTGCAGGACACATACAGGGTAGAGGCAGAGTGGGGAGACCACTACAGTCCTGCAGGACACATACAGGGTAGAGGCAGAGTGGGGAGACCACTACAGTCCTGCAGGACACATACAGGGTAGAGGCAGCGTGGGGAGACCACTACAGTCCTGCAGGACACATACAGGGTAGAGGCAGCGTGGGGAGACCACTACAGTCCTGCAGGACACATACAGGGTAGAGGCAGAGTGGGGAGACCACTACAGTCCTTCAGGACACATACAGGGTAGAGGCAGAGTGGGGAGACCACTACAGTCCTGCAGGACACATACAGGGTAGAGGCAGAGTGGGGAGACCACTACAGTCCTGCAGGACACATACAGGGTAGAGGCAGAGTGGGGAGACCACTACAGTCCTGCAGGACACATACAGGGTAGAGGCAGCGTGGGGAGACCACTACAGTCCTGCAGGACACATACAGGGTAGAGGCAGCGTGGGGAGACCACTACAGTCCTGCAGGACACATACAGGGTAGAGGCAGAGTGGGGAGACCACTACAGTCCTTCAGGACACATACAGGGTAGAGGCAGAGTGGGGAGACCACTACAGTCCTGCAGGACACATACAGGGTAGAGGCAGAGTGGGGAGACCACTACAGTCCTGCAGGACACATACAGGGTAGAGGCAGCGTGGGGAGACCACTACAGTCCTGCAGGACACATACAGGGTAGAGGCAGAGTGGGGAGACCACTACAGTCCTGCAGGACACATACAGGGTAGAGGCAGCGTGGGGAGACCACTACAGTCCTGCAGGACACATACAGGGTAGAGGCAGAGTGGGGAGACCACTACAGTCCTTCAGGACACATACAGGGTAGAGGCAGAGTGGGGAGACCACTACAGTCCTGCAGGACACATACAGGGTAGAGGCAGCGTGGGGAGACCACTACAGTCCTGCAGGACACATACAGGGTAGAGGCAGCGTGGGGAGACCACTACAGTCCTTCAGGACACATACAGGGTAGAGGCAGAGTGGGGAGACCACTACAGTCCTGCAGGACACATACAGGGTAGAGGCAGAGTGGGGAGACCACTACAGTCCTGCAGGACACATACAGGGTAGAGGCAGAGTGGGGAGACCACTACAGTCCTGCAGGACACATACAGGGTAGAGGCAGCGTGGGGAGACCACTACAGTCCTGCAGGACACATACAGGGTAGAGGCAGCGTGGGGAGACCACTACAGTCCTGCAGGACACATACAGGGTAGAGGCAGCGTGGGGAGACCACTACAGTCCTGCAGGACACATACAGGGTAGAGGCAGCGTGGGGAGACCACTACAGTCCTGCAGGGAATACTGTATACAGGATAGAAGCAGAGTGGTGCTACGATTGCACAGACCTCACAGACCTCAGCCTCGGTCAAACCTCAGAGTGCAGACTAGGCTCCAGTAATGGATGGACTAAGCCCTGCTAAGCTCCCCACACGTCGCCAATCTCCATGTTAGACCAACCCCACCTCCACGGACCAACTCCTGTCCACCACTCATATAAATTCTACAATTTACGAGACAGGATATCCTGAAATCCTGCCAACTGCACCATGTGTTCATGGCACCTAAGGAGGGGAAGTTCCCCCCCATGGGGAAAATGAGGACAAACTGAATCCTCGCTGGCGTGGTGATTGATGATCGTGCTCGAAATTCAGCTCCCTTCTCTACTAACTCACTCGCAGGTCCAAACATCTCAAACTTGCGTGGGCTAAATTGTTTCACACTGAGCGGGAAGATTGTGTCCCGGTTATTGCATTACTGAAGCTCAGTTGGCCCATGGAACGTTTCGGGGAGCGGCCGCTGAGCGGTGCTGCGCGCTGTGGCAGCAGAGGGGAGATACGGGGAGGCAGTGGGTCTGGCCAAGGCCGTGTTGCACAGATTTAAATGGACACTGACCTTTTCCATATGGTTAGAGTCAACTCCTCTTGTATCTCTGCCTGATCACAAACACATTGTGCGCTTTCCACTGCGACACTCTGGACGGCTTTGGCTGCCGGCCCTCCCAACAAAGACTAACCTGTCGTGAATATTTGCGCACAGACTTTAAAAGGGGTGATGTTATGTGTCCTTTCATGGATCAAAGAGAAGTTCCTTGTTCTTTCTGGGGTCAAAGGAGAGCTGTACGATGACAGGCTTTTCACAGAGGGGCTGCTTTCATCAAGCCCTCTCAATTCACAGTAATATTTCTTAGAGTTACTTTAACCCTTTGTGAAGTGAACATTCTAAAAGATGATGTCACCATGGCTACTGGTCATTGAAACCAGTACCACTTGAGAATGTACTTCTCAAGTAAAACTCTTGAGAAAACATTACAAAAACCTGAAAGGGTTTGTGTGTAAACTCCTACAAACTGTAGCTTTAACACAGACATGGCCAATGTCTTCCACATAAGATTACTCTCACTACATAAGGAGCTGTATAAAAGCCCATATGAACTGAACAACTGAATACATGTGTCTGTCTTCACTTTAATCTTCACCTCAAGACTTCCCAGTCCACGTAAGGCTGTCACTTGTGTGTGCATGCATTTGAAAGGGGCAGTTCTATCAAACAGGAAGTGACAATGGAGCTCACAAAACAACGTCCTCCGATTACCCAAAACACGGCCCCCTTCCTCTGTGGCCATGGCAACAGGGCCACTCAGCCTTCCAAAGTAAGAAGCAGAATGGTCTCCTACTGGCCTCCCAAGAAAACAGCCTTTGTCAAGCCAATAATTATGCTCGGCTGATTTGAGGTATTCCGAGGACAAGGATAAGGGGATAATTTGGGTAGCAATGCTGAACATGCTGCTCTTATCTGTAAATTTTTTATGTATCCATATCTGTTCCCATCCTGTACATACCCCAACAGTTAATATTTTACTATGTTTACATTACCTGCACATATAAAAACAAAATCAGCCCATTGACACAGTAGTTGTTTACCCTTGAGTATATTGCTGCTTAACATGTTTATGTCTGTATATATAGCACCCCCCCCTTTTTATTTCCTTTACTTCCCCTATATATGTATAATCTGTTCCTATCTGTTATCTTGAGTGACACCTCTCACCGCATTGGTGCCGTGACCTTGATCGCATAGTCAGGGTTTTCTATTGCAAAAAGAGCGGGGGTGGGGGGGTTAAGACTTAACTCTCCAACTCACAAACACGGATACAATTAGAACTTGTGTGCATGTTGACCCACCTGTCCTCCGTTGGTGGTGGAGAAGATCCTCATGGTTCCTCCACACTGTTTGACGTACCAGAGGAACCAGAGAGCCGACACCTCGTGGGGTTCAGAGGTCACGTTCACGTTGAGGAACAGCGTGGCGAAGCGGCGGACCTTACTGGGAGACGGGGGAGAGGGAGGAAGTAGATAGATAGATAGATAGATAGATAGATAGATAGATAGATAGATAGATAGATAGATAGATAGATAGATAGATAGATAGATAGATAGATAGATAGATAGATAGATAGATAGATAGATAGATAGATAGATAGATACTTTATTAATCCCCTTGGGGAAATTCAGGTATCCAGTAACAGCTCAGGCAGTTAACAGACAATAGAGCAATAAAAAAGGACAACCAGTACAACAAACAAACAATGAAGGTCAGCGCTGGGGTACAAAGTTGTGATGACTTAAATAAATAAATGGTGAGCACTATTGTCACATCAAATAAAATAAAATTGCTATATAAAATTACAGTGTACACATTTAAAATAAATTTAAAATTAATTGCACATTGTCCCAATGGGGGGGGGGGGGGGTGCCCAGGCCATGAGAGAGAGAGTGTTATGGTTTGTAACCGACCCCAATCGCACAACACAAGACAGGTATGAGAGTAAGCCAAAACAGGGCAAATATTTATTATAGAACAAAAAGCGGCACAGTCCCTTTAAGGGAGAACACAAAAACACTAGAGTCAAGGAAATATGGAAAATGCGGCACTGTGCCTTTAAGAGGCGAACAGGCTAAGGGACTAAGGCTAAGGGCCAGGGCTAAGGGCCAGGGCTAAGTGTCAGGGCCAGGACCAGGGGCACTGGAGAGGGGGACAGGGACAGAGGCCCGGAGAGGCGGGCTGGAGACAGGGACAGAGAACAGGGTTAAGGCCTTGGACAGGGCGAGGGCCAGAGCTGCTTACAGGGATGAGGACAGGGTTCCGACGGCGGAGGCCGGGCACGGGGACAGGGGCCCGACGGCGGAGGCCTGGCACGGGGACAGGGGCCCGACGGCGGAGGCCTGGCACGGAGATCCTCTTCGTCCCTACACAGAGTAGGGCTCTGCTGCTCTTAACGGAATCCTCCTCCTCCTCCTCGGATGCTGCAGACGGGCAGCGCAGAACACAGGGGGTCCCAGGGGACCGGGGCGAGAACACGCCATCCTCCCGTGGAAATAGGGAGCGATGACGAGCCGGGGTCCGAGGGGAACGGGATGAGCACCCGCCATCCTCCCGTGGAATAATAGGGAGCGACGGCGAGCCTCACCCCAGGAACGAGGATCACGAAGAGACGCCATCCTCCCGTGGAAATAGGGGGTGATGGCTGGCACGTCGTCTCACGCCGGAGACGCGGCAGGTGATGGTAACGTACAGAATACAGACCAGCACACAGAACTCCATGAACACAGAACGACCCGACAAGGACTGGAGGGGAGCCTGCAACCTCTCAAGTACTCTCCCGAGCAGATTGCAAACTCCCAACAGGTGCGTGAAGGTAGAGGAACAAGAACGTCCAAGGGTGGGGGCTGGTGAAGGAGAGTAGACAGGGAAAATTATCGCAAGGGTGGGGGCTGGTGAAGGAGAGTAGACAGGGAATGTCCAAAGGTGGGGGCTGGTGAGGAGAGGACAGGGAAAAAAGGTCCAGGGAAACAGGCGAATCCTCACAGAGAGAGAGAGAGGGGGGGGGGGGGGTCACATGGTGTTGAACAGACTGATGGCTGTGGGGACAAAGGACAGCCTGAACCGCTCAGTCCGCGAGCGCAGCGATAAAAGTCGTCCACTGCGACTGCTCCTCTTAGAGATTATAAAACTAGGCTGTTTGATCATCTATCGATGCGATCGCCTGGCCCCGCCCGGACTCTCTTCTGGGTCAAAGAGTCTGGCACGGTAAGTTCCTCTGACGCAGCAGACAGTAGAGGTCTAAGTGAACGGTCTAAGTGAAGGCACCCCGAGAGAGACTTTCCCTCTGACGCAGCAGACAGTAGAGGTCTAAGTGAAGGCACCCCGAGAGAATCATGTGTAGACTTTCCCTCTATTGTCTGCATTCAAACCTTCCCTCAGTGAGCTGACAGTTTTGATGAGGTACTCTATCTGAAAACCATTAGCACACATTTGGTTGTTGGGTAGCTAAACCTAATGCAGTGCCAGAGTGTAAGCTACAGTACAGACCGCATCATCATAAAACATATCTGCCACCTTTTAACTCTTTCACGGCCATACCCGAGTATAGTCTGGTTATCTTGCCAGCGGTTGAGCGCCAGAAACCCGAGTATACTCAGGTTTTGATCCTTTGATATTTTCCTTTGATCTATTGTTCTATACGGTCAGCCGGAGCCATCTAGATGTCTATGATTCATCTACCTACTGTACGTTGGAATTGCAATAACAATCGAATATCACCAGGTGTCAATATCGCTACCTTTGAACTGGAATGGCTTGGTGTGGAATCTGTGGATACATGTTTTCCTTTTTTTTGGTAAGGGCTACTCCTCCTGCTTGAACAGAGATTCACAGCGATCGCCTCGAAATTCCGTTGCCGAAGCGTATTTCCCATCGAAACATGTATAGACATATACACTGGTAATCGCGATGGCGATGCGATCACTTTTTACCGAACCTGAAATTATTTTTTTCTAATGATCACAGTTTTGTGTTTTACCGGACGTAAAACATGCTCGGCAAACACAATCACAGTTTTGAGTTAAAACGACCCCCCCCCCCCCCCTCCTTGATGATTTTGTGAAGGTACTGGGAGTATTTGGGGTTTCAGGGAATCAACCAGACGATTCCGGCTTATTGCATATAATGCGTCCTATCTCGCAATCTATGGAAAAAGACTGGATTATTCCGGAAATGGGGCGCTGTTTAGCGTGTAACAAACTACAGTGTGTAGAAATGAGCTGATTCGTCTGGAGCTGATTCGTCTGTAATGGATTATGAACAATGGGTGTAAAATGAGCCATACTATTGTCTCCATAGCTATAATACAGAACACACGATGGGTCTGCAAACATAGCTAAAACGGTCATTAACACTTTGCGTGCCAGCAGGGGGCGCACGATTAAGCGCTTGAGTGCCGGCGCTGTATTCAATGGGAGGGCAAGCACAATTGCGAACGCATAAACTATATCTTAAATTATGGCTATGTGTCTAATACGCCCGTCGCTTATCAATGACTTGTTTGCAGTCAACATTGTCGAAACGGATTGTTTTTTTTTTTAATCGGTACATTTCCGTTTTATACCATTTTGAAAAACGTTCGTTTTTGGAAACTTCCAGAAAAAAGGTGATTCTGCAGGAATCGCGCTTTAGTGGAATACACAAAACACGTTTTAATTTTTCGGCCTATTTATGAATCGTTTTCAAATAAACGCTAGATTATCGATAGTATATGTGTACTTATGCACGCTAGAGAAGCGGGCTGAAAAATCTATTATCTTATTTCCTGATCAGCACACACACACACACGCACACACACACACGGGACACGCTGAGATATAGGTGAAAGACTGGTAAAATAGATTCCTTACCTCAGATCAGATGTTCTCCAAAAAGATTATTCCAATTCCTGATCGCCATTCCAAATACCGATATCATTTATTGATCCAACGCTGGGTACTGTAAACACATATTCCACGCTGTTCTGCGGCTCTGCAATGAATGGGATCGTCTCCGGTTACATGCCTGACAAGTAAAATGTGGATTCCGGACTCTTTTTTTCCCATCCATTTCATTCAGTCCAATCCAATGGGTGCAATACCATCCGGAGAGACGATAGGGGGCGGTATTTTCCCTGTTCGAGCTCAGATAGATCCCCAATGGTAACGTTGACTTGACTTGACTTATGAGGCTAGATTGATGAAAAATGAATGGAAATCGCTAATAAAAAAAATAACGATTAAATAACGAGATTTCTCGTCGTTGGCACTCAACGCATGGCATGAAATAACGCGATTTCTCGTGGCTGGCACTCAATGTGTTAACGCTGGCGCCAAACAGTGCAGATGGCGATAGCTGCTGGCCGTGAATGAGTTAAGACGGCGCCGTTTTGCTATTTTTGGAAGTGGGGGGTGGAGGGGCACACCTACCGTGTCAGACTATGATTATAGAATAGAGTTTCGACAGTGCCTACATTCGACGAAATACAACCCTGATCTTAGATATTTACTTATTCCATTATATTTGGCTTCTAATTCGAGAATAAATGTGCTTCCGGGCGGCTGGGTGGCGTAGCGGAGATTGCGCTCGTCACCAATGCAAGAGACTCCGGTCTCGAATCCCGGTGTCAGCATTGCCTGCGGCTTGGGCCAGTCGTCATACTATCTCAATTGGCAGAGGTAGCGGGTGGAAGTCGATGGGTGGGGATTGAACGTTGTGGACAGCGACTCCTACAGGTCGGTTGGGTGACGCCTGCACAGCAGAGACAGGAAGTATCAGGGGCAGCGTGAGCCTCCCACGCGTTACTCCTCGCCACTGAGAGTCCGCGCTGTCTGGTGAAAAGATGCGACAGGCTGCCTCCTCGTGTACCGGAGGGGACACATGATGCAAGGCTTCTATCCCCACTACAACCGACCAGTGGGGGGCATAGTCTAGCAACGTTCAAGACAGGGGAGGGGAGAATTGGCAATACGAAATTGGGATGGGAGAAAAATAGAAAAATAAGGAGAAAAAGTGGATAAAAAAAAAGAGAATAAATGTGCTTCCAATGAAGGTCTGTAAGAAGTACAGTCCGATAGGGAGCTGAGGCGTCCTGTTGCTACCTGGTCCAGCAGATCTTGTCAAAGAGCTCTTTCATGGACATCTTGTCCCACTCCTCGGCGTGGGGAGCCCTCCATGGTGCCTCTCTGGGGATCTAAAACACCACAGAGTGGGGTGAGAGAGAGGGAGAGGAGAGAGAGGGGGGGGAGAGAGGGGAGAGAGAGGGAGAGAGAGGGGGGGAGAGACAGGGGAGAGAGAGGGGGAGAGAGAGATGATGAAGATGATTTTTTATTAGATTATTATTTTCTCAAGCAATGACATGGAAAAAACCCAAAACAATTCTTTTTTTAAAGAGAACATAACTCAATTTACATGTTCGAAAAAGAGTAGGAAGAAGTATACACTTATTTAATCCTACCCCTTTTCCACTACTCAAAATTAATGTATTCCTTACTAATTGAATCCTTACAAAACAAATCTATATATACTATATATATGCAAAACATAAAAATATCAATATATGTAAAACATGAAGAAAACATGAAGAAAAAAAATGATTTAAACACCTGTGAATGTCAAATCCCTTCCTCATCCCTGTACCTTTTGAAAATAATTTCTTCATAACTCTGTTTGAATTGTCTTATATTTGGACATTGCTTAAAGGGGAACTATTTTACTATTTCTTTCACTATTTGGGCACTTTTACACAATTCCTGTGAGTCTATGGAACACCTCTGTAATATATATATATTTTTTTATACATTGTTTTGTATTTCTAATCAAGTCCTCAAAAACAGCATTTTTCTACCTCAAGATCTCGAGCCGTTTTGAGCCTGGGCTCCAGGTCCAGGTCCAGCCACTGTGTGCAGCTCATCTTGTATCTCAACATTAACATGCAGCGGTGTCTCTCCGACATCACAAATCATTACATTTTCAGATGACTCAGTTCAGTGAGGGTGAATATTGTGAGAGGAGAATTGGAAGAATGCGCCAATATGAGAATTTTGAGACATAGATCATATTAATATAAGTTCACATAGCTAGGAAACAATGCTAAACACTCAAAAAGGCCATTTATAAGATAGTTCCCCTTTAAGCACAACATTCAGACTGTTGCACAGTTTCACTCCACATGATCCTGGTTCTATTTAGCTCAGCGGGTACACCATGGTACTGACACTGCGAGGGTTAGGGATTTGATTCCGCTGAGACCACTCATACTGTAATACACTTTGGATAAAAGCATCCAGTGTTAGTGCACATGTATTGTGTATCAGATATCGATAACTGATGCCTAATAGTATCATGATATTGTTCCTTGTACTTTTTCCAAGCCTTTAACGAAAGACCATACATACTATAGTACAATGTCAACCTTGTAGCAGATAAAGATACATTTACTGTCTGTTTAATTGTATTATTATTTTTGTATCTACTTTTTCTCCCCATTTTTTTTATTTTTTATTTATCTTTTTCTTTTATAATTTTCATATTATCCAATTCTTCCCTCCCCTGTCTCGAACATTGCTAGATCATGCCTCCCACTGGTCGGCTGCAATGTGGACGAAGCCTTGCATCACGTGTCCCCTCCGGTACACAAGGAGGCAGCCGTCGCATCTTTTCACCTGCACAGCGCGATCTCTCAGTGGCGAGGAGTAACGTGTGGGAGGCTCACGCTGCCCCCGATACTTCCTGATTCTGCTGTACAGGCGCACCAACCGACCTGTAGGAGTCGCTGTCCACAACGTCTGATCCCCACCCACCGGCTTTCCCACCCCCTAATACTGCCAATTGTATTAGTATGAACGACCAGCCAAGCCGGAAGCAACGCAGAGAGCTGGGCTCGAACCCAGAATCTCCTGCGTTAGTGGCGAGCGCCTTGCCCACTGCGCCCCTGTTTAATTGTATTATTAAAACAAAACCAAATGTTTACATTTGTTTAAAATAATCCTGCAAGAACTTGTATTTCCTATTGATGAATACGAATGTTCATCTCTCCGCCTATAATAGTAATTGCTCAAATATTTTCATAAAATGTCAATATATTGCAACTTTTGTAGTCATATTTTTAATCGTATTCTGTATCGTGATATGTATTATTTCAGATTCTTGCCAATTGACCCATCTCAAACCCTGCCCTCTTTTATTGATCCTCCAATCACAACTGTAGCTTCCGAGGAAAGCAACAGTTGTGATTGGAGGATCAAGAAAGAATAAAGGGGGGGGATTTGAGATAGGCCAATACACAGCCCTGGCTGGGAGTCTGTTTACCTCGCTGCCCATCTCGTCCATCGTCCTCCACAGGTTGTTGAAGTCCATGAGAGTGAAGGGGTTCCACATTGGAGGGAAGGAGCCTTTGAATGGATAGGCCTTTCCCTGTTGAACACATATTTATTAGTCATCATCACCATCATCATCATTCATCACCATCATCATTAGAGCCTAACCAATATATAAATTGGCTTATCACAAATCAGTTTTGTCATCTATATTCAATTGAATTCAACCCTTTATTAAAAACTCGAAGAACCATTGAGGTGGTCCACATTTACAAGACAAGTGAAAATAAACAAGACAAACTGATAGCAATAGCTGCAACGTTTTTGCGATAGGCCACTCCCATTGCAATGTCCCCTTTTAGCCAATTGGCATGAACAGCATTATAGCATTGTAGAGCATTACGGAGAGTTGCAGGTTCTCAATGGCTAGTTGTACAGACTCAGCAATACAATACAATACAATATAAAAGGTAAAGAGGGCAGGACCCAAAATGTATCCTTGTGGAACACCTTTTGTTACCGGCAAGAACTCAAAACAGTTAAAAAAGCTTGCTCACTAAAATTCTCAAGATTCCTTTTGGTAACAGTGTGAGATTGTGTCTTCTTTAACCAAGTATTCCTGATACATATACATACAAAAGTACAAGCAATGATCACTGAATGATCACTGATCAATGAAGACACCACACTACAAATGATAATTTTGTCACTCCTATTGAAAAATATGTAATCAATTATGGTAGACCTATTTTTAGAGTTTTAGAGAGTTTTAGAGTTCTTTTTCAGATATGGCCTAGTTCAGTGATCATCTGGGATAAACGGAGGTCACCGCTAACCTCCGTGAGGCAATTAGACGTATTATTCAACCAATCAAGATCGTCATCAAACATAACAATCAATTCAACCTCGGAATACTGAGAGAATAAATCTGCTATCTGTTAAAGAGCCTACGGGTGTCTCTATCTATCTCAATCACCTACTCGAGATAGAACCCTGTGGCCGCCCGATATCCCCCAGCGAGGTGCTAAACTCGCCAAGTTCTCGGGTCAATTACTAATCCTAATCACGCTTACTTCATAGTCACTAGTTAGTTATATCCAGTTCATATGACATATAAGCGTAGAAGAGTTGTTAACCTCTTCTTTGTTTGTAATAAACCGAATGTCTGTCTGGGAGAACTCCTTGCCTATAATAATTATTATTATATCATCATTATCATTATCATCACCATCATCATCATTTTAGGAAAAGCCTATAATGCTAATCATTTGTAAGCCTGATGATATTACTACTCTTTTAATAAGTATTACTACTGCTAATAGTGTAATATTAGCGTAATAACATTAATAATCATTTGCAAGCCCCATAACCTCCTATCAGTTCTACAGGTCCATCAATCCGTGGCCCGATCATCCGGCCCTGCAGTGGCCAGACTCTGTTTCCCACAAACCCAATGGAGCCCGTCGAACACAGAGATACTGGCGCTTGCAAACAACAAATAGTGATATATATATCTATATTATATCCTTTATATAACTTTAGCTAAAAGCAGTAACCAGCAATTGATTTAATCTGTATGGCTTCCAGAATATAAGTATACCGTGTTACCTCAGATGAGAGCAGGGCGCGGCCAGCGTCGTGACACATTGTGATAAAGCAGCACGAATGAAAGCAGTCCACGAATTCAATAAGTATTTTAACAAAGTTGGTTTAATTAGAAAAAGTAAGTTACAAAGATTCTGTCTTGGAAATGTCCAATCCAGTGATAATAATATAAAACAAAACATCTCTCTCAAGCATAGCATAGCACTTTGCATCTAAAAAACAGGGTTTTGGCATAGGGACTCCACTCTGAAAAATAAACAGACTCGGTTCCAGTACATCGCTCAACCGTGTCTGCTGCTATAAGAATGGCAATCAAAAATCTCAAAACCAAAAATCTTTTAAAAAAGAATAAAAACTAAGAGCTTAGCATAGCTCTTCGAATCTAAAGAGTATTCTTCCTGGGGAGGTTTACTCAAAAATACCCAGGCTAGCTCCATTACACCGCTCAGCTAGGCCTGGGGCTACAAAAATCTCGATCTCAGAAAATCTAACCCAGAGCAAGCGAGCCGGGCTTTATATACCCAGGTTCTGCATCATACCAAGACATCCTGCCATTGGTCCACAAATACAGCCATGTCATTTTACCAGCCAATCAACACATAATTCAGTAAGGATGAAACCTCCTCCCCTTCTAGTCGTCACAGTAATTGGAGAAGTAACAGATTACTTTGTGTTGGGAAAAACCCTATGTCTTCATCTGTATCTAGTAGGCTAGCAGAGGCCCACAAGGCACATTCCTAAAGGCGAATGAAACAATTGCCCTGAAAAAGTAATATACAATACATGGTCCTTCTAGCATGAATAGCCTATACGCTTATATATATATATACAGATATATACAGATATATATATATATACCTGTACAATACAGTACTCATATACTTAAACACTGATTGATATGTTTACACATCATACATGTAGTTTTTAAAGTGTATAATGGCTCTTTCTTTTGACAGGGCAGGCAAGGGTTAAAATGTGCCACCCTGCTCTTAGCTTCTTGGAGTGGAATCTTTCAAGGCTGCATATAGAGGAAGCACATTCCTACCCACTCTAACAGAGAACGGACTCTGAGCAGCCCCCTGCATTATCAAATTATCATCGTCTCCTTTACTAGCAATGCCTATATATAGTTTATATAGTTATACAGGTTACATAAGTAGGAGGAAGAATACAAAAAGACTTTCGTCATAAATCGCTGACTTTCAGTGCGCTTTTGGTGCTTAGATCAGAGGCCTACTCGTCCTGTTATAATATGCTTAGATTTAAAACAGATATATACAATAAACATATGCTTAATCTTTTACATCATACAAGTGACAGAGAGAACAGGATGTCAAAATAAAAGGGTCACTTCGTGGCTCCCCCACACCCCCTCTGTCATCCTGGTCGGTCACTTTCCACTGTCCTAATGGCGTCTATACGGGGGGATGGGATGGCAATTGCGGGGTCACGATGGCTGTGACTCTCAACACCCCCTCTGTCATCTTGGTTCCCTGGTTCCCTGGCAGGACGGCCCGACAGGATAGGGGCCACGTCGTTGCTGGCGGGAAGACTTGCATCTGTTGTTCCCGGCCAATGCACCCAGTTGTTGCCGTCTGAAGAACACAATGTCATAGTTCTATGGTCACCCCCTCTGACCTCTTGGATCTCTGTCGTAGTTTGAGGTAGGTCGAATTGTCACTTCTCGGGCGACCCCACGGGTCCCCGAGAACTGTAGCAGCAGTCTTCTATTAAAGCGTGGTTGGCCTGGTCGGGTGACCCTGTCCGTAGGCCACGCAGGACATCACAGATACAGTCCACAGAGGATCTCTTTTCTATCTTCCAGGCCCATTCTGGGCTCTCGTCGCCTTGTAACTTGGGTCCAGGCCGATGTCTCCCTGTCTCCATGTCACAGGATATGTGGGCATAATATCCCCCGTTTCATCGCCTGCCAATTCTCCTTCACCTTCGTCGGATACGTCCTCCAATCCTGAGCTCCAGGTCGAGCCCGAGAGTGACTGAAAGGTGTGGCCTTTCAGAGGAGGCCCCTTGCTGATAGGTCTCAGTTTGGCCAGTTTAGCTCTCGTTCCGAGGTCTAGGAGGTTCGCCCCTTGGGTACTGAACTCTCTTCCTAGATCTTGACCTAGATGAGGACCTTGAGGATGCTCTGGAGCTTGACCTATCCCGGTCTTCCTCCATTTCTGAGTCCTGATCTGGATCAGTGTACTCCTGTTTGCTACTTGCTGCACCATCCACCGACTCCGGGGGACAGCCCCCCCATCTAAGAATGCTCCTGGCCTGAGATAGGGCAGGTTCTGATCCTTCAGGTTCAAACTGTACTGTCGGTCTCCTTGTGTTCTGACGTGAGCACTACAACAGTGAGGTCTCTTCTCTTGTACCGACATGCTACAACACGGAGGTCTCCTCGTGTGTTCTGACGTAAGCACTACAACAGTGAGGTCTCTTCTCTTGTACCGACGTGCTACAACACGGAGGTCTCCTCTTGTGTTCTGACGTAAGCACTACAACAGTGAGGTCTCTTCTCTTGTACCGACATGCTACAACACGGAGGTCTCCTCTTGTGTTCTGACGTAAGCACTACAACAGTGAGGTCTCTTCTCTTGTACCGACGTGCTACAACACGGAGGTCTCCTCTTGTGTTCTGACGTAAGCACTACAACAGTGAGGTCTCTTCTCTTGTACCGACGTGCTACAACACGGAGGTCTCCTCTTGTGTTCTGACGTAAGCACTACAACAGTGAGGTCTCTTCTCTTGTACCGATGTGCTACAACACGGAGGTCTCCTCTTGAGAATGGCGCTGAGAATGGCGCTGCATCGACCGGCTGCCTTTCTGTTCGCTCCGTCGAGACTGTGCTTACTTTTGTTAATATTTATAGTTTTAAGAGTTTTGTCTGTACCAACAGTAGGTGCATTTAATGTGTATGACCGTCAGTCACTTATAGACATCGGATTACGGGAAACTTACCGATTGGATTACTCACTGGACCAGCTTTCCGAACCGCAACAATGGCCTGAGGAGATTCTCCGGAGAATGGGACCAGATCCTTTGTTCCTTGATCCCAGGAACATAGGAACCAGACGGCGTGGGAAGAGAGCTGGGATCCGTAACAGGCTGAGATCCAGACACCACCGAACGCCATTGCCCAGTATATTGCTAGCCAATGTACAATCAATTGACAATAAACTGGATGACATCCGAGCAAGGATTCAATACCAAAGAGACGTCAGAGACTGCAACGTTCTCTGCTTCACCGAAACGTGGCTCACGCCGGACGTTCCAGACCACGCAATCCAACCAGCAGAACACTTCTTTATACACCGCAAGGATCGTACAGCAGAGTCCGGTAAACAACGTGGAGGAGGTATTGCCTTCATGTTTAACAACAATTGGAGCGATCCAACTAACGTGAAGGAATTATCCAACCACTGCTGCCCAGACCTGGAATATATAACCATCAAGTGTCGTCCTTTCTTCCTCCCGAGGGAGTTAACGGCGATCATCCTTGTAGGAGTGTATATTCCACCGCAAGCCAGTAACAACGTTGCGCTCTCCAGACTCCACGACGAGGTAAATAGAATACAAGCGGCGAACGTTAACGCCGCCATTTTAGTGCTGGGTGATTTCAATAGCGCCAATCTGAGAAAGGTATTACCTGACTTCTATCAGCATGTGACTTGCAACACCAGAGGCGGTAACATCCTAGATCACTGTTACACGCAATTTAAAGGTGGCTACAAGGCTCATTCTGATAGTGGCTTTGGTAAATCAGATCACGCGTCCATCTTTCTTTCACCAATGTACAAACAGAGAATCAAAAGTACTCCTGTAGTCTCGCGAGAGGTGCAGAAATGGGATTTGACGTCAGAGGAGACGCTCCAGTCTGCGTTTGACTGCACAGACTGGAATGTGTTCCGCGACACAGATAACATTAATGTCTACACGGAGACAGTGCTGGACTATGTTTGTACTTTGGTGGAAGAAACAATCCCCACTACCAAAATGAGAGTTTACCCAAATCAAAAACCCTAGGTAGACAAATCCGTCCGTGAAGCTCTGAGAGAGCGCACCAAAGCATACAACGACGGCCTAGTGGCAGGCAACATGAATGACCACAAGGTGGCGCGATACAACGTAAGGAGGACAGTGTCAGAGGCCAAACGGCGCTACAGGGATAAAATTGAACTCCAGTTTGAACAAGCTGACTCTAGAGCTATGTGGCAGGGGCTCAAAACGATGACAGACTACAAAGGCGCCTCCCTCAAACTGAACAGTGACATCTCCTTAGCAAATGACCTCAATACCTTCTATGCGAGGTTTGATGCTGGTAATAACAACACCAGCTCACAAGCCATGGCAATGGGGGGGGGGGGGTCGGCTGCTGATGGAGGCGCAGTGTTCAGGGTAACAGAGCATGAGGTGAGGCGGACCTTTAAAAAAGTGAATATCAGGAAGGCAGCAGGTCCGGACGGCATCCCCGGCCGCGTCCTAAAAGTCTGTGCCGACCAACTGGCCCCAGTATTCACTGACATATTTAACCTGTCCTTAGAACAGGCTGTCATCCCCACCTGCCTGAAGAAGTCCACTATTATCCCTGTACCCAAAAAATCCAAGCCTGCTTGCCTCAACGACTACCGCCCTGTAGCTCTCACCTCCATAGCCATGAAGTGCTTTGAGAAGCTAGTAAAGGGCTACATCTGCTCCTCCCTCCCCATCAACATGGACCCCCTGCAATTTGCATACCGCCCCAACAGGTCCACGGAGGACGCCATAGCCCATGTGCTGCACACCGCAGCATCACACCTGGACAAGAGGCAGGGGAACTATGTGAGAATGCTATTCATCGACTACAGCTCGGCATTCAATACCATAGTCCCCTCCATACTCATAGCCAAGCTCAGGGACCTGGGCTTGAACTATGACCTCTGCCAGTGGGTCTTGGACTTCCTGACTGGCAGACCCCAGGTGGTGAGAGCAGGCAACTGCACCTCCTCATCCATCACCCTCAACATAGGGGCCCCCCAGGGCTGTGTTCTGAGTCCCCTCCTCTACTCCCTGTACACACACGACTGTGTGGCTCAGCGGAGTAGCAATACAATCATCAAATTTGCTGACGACACAGTGGTGGTGGGCCTGATCTCTGCCAACGACGAGAGGGCCTACCTGGAAGAGGTCAAGGTCCTGGCGGGATGGTGCCAGGAAAACAGCCTCTCCCTGAACGTCAGCAAAACAAAGGAGATGATTGTGGACTTCAGGAGGTCGGGGGTCAAGGACTACAGCCCCCTCAGCATCGACGGGGCACCGGTTGAGAGAGTCAACAGCTTTAAGTACCTCGGAGCCTACATATCCGAGGACTTGACATGGACCACACACATTGACAGTGTTGTGAAGAAGGCACGACAACGCCTCTACTTCCTCAGGCGCCTAAGGAAGTTCCAAGTCAGTCAGAAGATCCTTAAGAACTTCTACTCATGTACAATAGAGAGCATCTTGACCGGCAACATCACCTCCTGGTTTGGGAATAGCACTGCACAAGACCGAAGCAGACTACAAAGAGTGACACGTTCAGCCGAACGCACAATTGGAGGGGGGCTCCCCACCCTCCAGAACATTTACAACAAGCGTTGCAAGGGCAAGGCTAAGAGAATCATTAAAGACTCCAGTCACCTGAACAACTGCCTCTTTGAACTGCTGCGGTCAGGCAAGCGATACCGGAGTCTCAAGGCGAGCACAGAAAGACTCAGAAGAAGCTTCTATCCCCAGGCCATCAGGCTGCTAAACGAACAATGAACACTACACAACAACAACCACCAAACGCACATAGCACACACATCCACACGCACACACTCACTTTAAACAAACACACTGTAGCACCCACTCCACACACTTTATAGCACACACCCACTTTAAACAAACACTGTAGCACCCACTCCCCACACTTTATATTTATTGATGAAGGATTGCACTACAACTCGTACACCTTACTGTAAATTGTACCTAAATTGTACCTCATCCCATTTCTGCTTTGCACTATATAGTACTGTACATTAGTACACTGCATAGTATTGTATATTATATGGTAACTCAGAACATTGTACATATGTCTATACCGAACACTGTGACCTCATTTTCTTCTTCTAAATTACATGCTATACTATGTTATTTGATACTATCTTGTCTAGCACAGTCTCTGGAGCGTAACAGTAAGAAGCATTTTGTATGAAAGTATTCTGTACTTCTGTATGACAACTATTAAAGAAACTTGAAACTTGAAACTTGTGTTCTGACGTAAGCACTACAACAGTGAGGTCTCTTCTCTTGTACCGACGTGCTACAACACGGAGGTCTCCTCTTGTGTTCTGACGTAAGCACTACAACAGTGAGGTCTCTTCTCTTGTACCGACGTGCTACAACACGGAGGTCTCCTCTTGTGTTCTGACGTAAGCACTACAACAGTGAGGTCTCTTCTCTTGTACCGACGTGCTACAACACGGAGGTCTCCTCGTGTTCTGACGTAAGCACTACAACAGTGAGTTCTTGTCTCTTGTATTGACGTGCTACAACACGGGAGGTCTCCTCTTGAAGTTCAATAGGCCTGCTAGTCGCAAGTAAAGTTTTCTACTTAAGTTTTGACTCTAAGTAAGCATTATGTTACTTCAAGTTCAAGTGACTTTAAGGCTCCCTAGGCCTTGGACTTTAAGGCTCCCTAGGCCTGCTAGTCGCAAGTAGTTTTCTACTTAAGTTTTGACTCTAAGTAAGCATTATGTTACTTCAAGTTCAAGTGACTTTAAGGCTCCCTAGGCCTGCTAAACTCTAAGTAAGCATTATGTTACTTCAAGTTTAAGTGACTTTAAGGCTCCCTAGGCCTTTGACTTTAAGGCTCCCTAGGCCTCCTAGTCGCAAGTCGTTTTCTACTTAAGTTTTGACTCTAAGTAAGCATTATGTTACTTCAAGTTCAAGTGACTTTAAGGCTCCCTAGGCCTGCTAAACTCTAAGTAAGCTGTTGTGAAGGGCCAGATTAACACTGAGAATCTACGTTTTATTGTTTTATATAACTTGTATATTATTTATATATATAAGCTATATCCCTTTAAGCCTCCGTTTGAATCATAGCATTATTCGCTTTCCCCATTGGATAACGCCCTTGATGTTGGCGGCGCCAAGAATCGCGCCCCTCAGACAAGTTCAAAGACGAGTCTGGACAAGTTGAGACATGCCTGGGGCCAGCGCATTGATTCCGGACAAGAGCTTCGGTTGCGCCCTAGAAAGCCCTCTACGTATATATATTGTGGAAGGCGCAGCAGCAGTAGTGCGAAGTGAACAAGTGAAAGTGTGAATCTAATGCAGTTCGTCCTTAGAGTTCGTCAGAAGTAAAGTAGCAGCAGTTCGTCATTACAGTTAACGCAGTAACGTTAACCCAGTTCGTCTAGTAGCAGAGTCAAGTTCGACCTAACCTAACGTGAAGTAAAGAGCTCGTCATTTAGTGTGAATCGTATTACAGCAGTTCGTTCGGTGTGCAGCATTAACAAGCAGTTCATTCGTTTAGTAACTAGCGTGAACCTTAGCAAGTGTGTGTGGACTTAACGTAATTAGTATCCGAACACGAGGTGAACCTAGCAGCAGAACTATTGGACATGTGAGCATTGGAACCTACCGCGGCGATATCGTAGAACCATTATTGGTGGATTATAGTGACTTGTGGAAACGTAGTACCGTGGAGAAGAGCATCGTTAATACCATTGTCGTTTGGATTTAACTACCCTGAAGATTTGTATCGGGCTAGCTTCGGGGACGAAGCTGGCTGGCTATCATCATTGCTATCGGGCATTGGATTACAGCTATTACCCTGCTACCGAGCACTTGGATTATAAGGACCGGATCCGTATGAGAACCCCTTTTCTTCAAGTGACCAGCCTGAGTATCCGTCTATTCTTCATTCCTCTGGAGCTTACAACTCTGTGGGAGGAAATCACCAGTCTCCAGCTATACCCTCGTTTTGCCCCACTATATTGCCATCTCACGCCATGCGGCGTCCGGTCTAGTATACTTAGCCTAGGAATTATTCATTCCCACTGACTTTTCTACTCCTGACTTTCTAATATCATTCGCCATAAAAGAGCGACCCAGTAATTATCAGTTGTATCTCTGCATAATAATAAAATACTGTAAATGATATCTCTTTGTCACCGTGCCGTATATTGAGTGTCTGCCATAATAGCTGTACTGTCTGGCAAGTAATAATAATAATATGTAGTAGTGGTTTAATCTATCACAATCTTTAATACAGTCAGGGTTTTGTAACCCCTCAGTTACATAAGCATTATTTTACTCCCGAGGCACCTGACAGCAGTCATTTTGGTTCATATTCTTTCGGCTGTTGATACCTATTCAATTAGTATAAAGCCCAACTCACAGATGTTCTAAGCCCCAGAACCTCCGATCCGTTTTGACAGACCTATAAACCAGTGACTTGGCCGCCCAAGCATCACAGCGTCCTGTATGCTGAAACTTCCAAGTCCCCATAAATCTGATAGGCCCGTCGGATACAGAGACCCTGATGCTCGCTCTGTCCCCCCGCGTCAAGGTGCTAAGCTTGATGAGAGTTTGCAGAGTCTCAATTTTATCCATAGGCACTGGTGAGTGTACATCTCATGCAGCTGATATGGTTGGTACGGGTGTAACCTACCAAATGGTTGCTGTCAGGCAATCCCCTTTGCCTTGAATGAAATAGATTACAAATTTTTTCGTCCTCTTTACTCTGGTTTAGAGAAAAGACAAAAAAGGGAGGTAGGGACCGCACTCTGAATATCGTTGGTTTTTATTTTCAAAGGACACAAAACGTTTTCGGCCATCCGGCCTTCATCAGTGTGTAAATGACAACTGTGACAAACATAACTTAAGTAGGCTGTACTTGACACCAGGTGGGAACAATCTGCAATCAGTTAACAGTTAACAGGCTAGGTTGACGTCATGATTGGTAGCAGGGCTAGATTGACAAGTAGAATACATAATATCACAATATCACATAAATGTGTATGATGGTAATATATGAAAACACCAAATTGATACATATTACAATATTTACAGATCTGTATGGAAATAAAAAAAGGCAGTACATTGGAGTGCATCAGGTTGTTAAACCGTTCATTAAACAGTGTACTAGCTTTTCTCTCTCATACAGTAGATAACTTAGGGTAGCATCTATAGGAATGGAGCCAAAATTGGACTCTTCATTCATCCCAGATGGAATACATCGATTTGAGCCGATGTCAATACAATATATAATTTAATTTACAACTCTGTATGGAACAAAAACAGTACATTGGGGGTATCAGGTTGTAAGACCGTTCATTAATCAGTGTACTAGTTTTTTGTTTATACAGTAGATAACTTATGATAGCTAGAGGAATGGAGTCAAATTGAACTCTTCATTCATCCCAACTGGATACATAGATTTGAGCCGATGAATCCATACACATTCTCGTTGCAAAAGCAGTTGTTCATGGTTGCCACCTCTTCTATTAAGAAAAACCATCTCTAGACCTATGCACTTGAGGTCATTAATTTTATGATCCATTTCGTTAAAATGTCGTGCCACAGGGGAATTAATGTCAGTCCGCTTTATATTGCTTCTGTGTTCGTTCAATCTGATTTTTAATTTGCGGGATGTCTGTCCAATATAGTATTTTTTACATGGGCAGAATAATAGGTAAATTATGTGTGTGGAATTACATGTTATTAGCGATCTGATCTTGTAATCCTTCCCGGTGTGGGAGTCGTGAAATGTGTTTGTTTTGATCATGTGGCTGCAAGATGTGCATGATCTACATGGGAAGCTTCCATGAATAAAAGGTTCTGGCTTTGAATAAGAGTCCGCTCTGACAAGGCGGTCCTTCAGGTTTGTAGCTCTTTTATGTGTAAAACGTGGAGGGTGTTGGAAGCGATCATTTAACGTTCTATCCGATGATAGAATATGCCAGTGTTTCATGACTGTGGACTTTATAACGTAACTAAATGGATCATAAGTAAGGACATAATTAATGGTGCCTGGTGTTCTGTTTCTTTCTTTCTTTCGGAATAGTTCTTTTCTTTCGATTTGGTTTACTGTGGCCATGGCAGAGTTAAGACACTGCTTTGGGTAGCCCTTTTCATCAAAACGTCCCAACATATTTTCACTTTCGGAGTGGAACTCCTCCTGAGAGCTACAGATACGTTTGAGTCTGTATAGTTGACTTACAGGCAAGCTTTTCTTTAAAGGCACTGGGTGGTGACTAGAAAACTGTAGGAGATTATTTTTATCCGTTGGTTTTCTGTAGATAGTTGTGGCAATTAGGTTATTAATTTTAGTTAGTTTAACATCTAGGAAGTGAATGGATTCTCGGCTCTTTTCCATACTAAAGGTGATGGATTCTACACAAGAGTTCAAATATGACAAAAAGGATGACAGCTCTATTTCGTTTCCTGACCAGACCATGAAAACATCATCGATAAATCGAACAAAATATTTGATATGGGGTCCATATAACACATTGTTGTAAATGAAGTCCTCCTCGAACTTACCCATAAATAAACACGCATAGGCGCATGCGGATGGGGATCCCATAGCAGACCCATATTCCTGTTGGTAATAGGTATTTTCAAACATAAATACATTTCTATTCAATGTAAATTTCATCAGTTCCATGATAAATTCGTGTGGGGGCGTTTGGTCTGGGTGTTTCCTTAGGAAATGGTTCAAAGCTTCTAGACCAAGGTTGTGGTTAATGTTGGAATATAGCGAAGTAACGTCTAGGGTTACAAGGATATCACTGTCACCAATATTTCTGACTAAATCTAGTTTAGATAGAAAATCAGAGGTATCTTTTATATACGAGGGAAGTTTCCAAACCAGTGGTTGGATGTGGTAGTCTACAAACTTGGAGGCATTCTCTGTGAGTGACCCTCTCCCCGATATTATAGGTCGGAGTGGAGGGTCGTTTGGGCATTTGTGCACCTTGGCTAAACCATAGATGACAGGTGTGATAGGGAACTCGTCCACCAGGAATTTTGCTTCTTTTGCAGTGACCCATTTATTTTCTTCAGCTCTTTTGATTATCTGTTTCAATTCTAGGTTGTAGTTATTCCTGGGATTCAGTAAAATTCTCTTATAATATTTGGTGTCAGTTAACATCTCCTTGATTTTTTCACTGTATCTAGGCGTATCCATTATAGAGATTCCACCGCCTTTGTCACAAGCCTTAATGGTGATATTTCTATTCTTGGCTAGTTGGTCTGCAGCCTTTCTTTCGGTTTGAGAGACGTTTTTTCTCTTGCTATTAATCATTTGTTCGCTTTCCACAAACTGATTTTCAACGGGAGAGAGAACGAAGATTTTTGTCAAAAATGGTGTGAGATACTCAACCACTGCTCAAAAGACCTGATGTTACTTATCATCAGACACACCAAAGATGAGCTACCCGCAGTGAAATCATCAATCGAACGACAGTCTGAGGAAACCAAGGCCGCCTGCAGCACAGCCGACTACGAAGCCCTTATCCAAGACATCGGGGCCCAGATGACCAAATATAAACAGGAGATACTGGAGATGAAACTCTCCAAATTCAGAAGGGATACCACCGACTACAAGAACGACCGCGTCTACCCATGGCTGACGCGCGGACCGCGACCCCGCCCCACGAAAACCCATCCACCCAGCGACTGGTCAGATACCTCTGGCAGCGAGCGATCCCAGGGACAGGCTCCACAACAACGCCGTTTTTTCGGGCGGAGACAGCCCGGACCCCCGACAAGATCCTCGCAGAGACTACGCGACAGAGAACAGGAAGATCCACACGACATGTGGCCCGCACCCGGCGGGGAAAGAGGGGCAAGGGGAGGGAGAGGGAGGAATTGGGGCCAACGCAGGTGGTGAGACCACCACCCGAAAACCTCTCTTCTCACGTTCTCACTGACACTGAGAAACAGGTATTGACCAAGGGACTATCGTTTGTTCCAACACCATTAATTGATTCGTTTACTATAAAAAAAGAAATGTTCCGTTTTTTCAGAAATATTAAACTGAAAGCTTTTTTTGCTAATTCTGAATCCAATGTCTTACCAGATCCCAGTGTTAAAGTGTTCAGACCCAAAAGTACTTTTAACCCTATGGTCAACAATCACTCTATTAATGCTTTTTGTAGACTGGTAGAGGATGAAGTTGAAAATCAGTTTGTGGAAAGCGAACAAATGATTAATAGCAAGAGAAAAAACTTCTCTCAAACCGAAAGAAAGGCTGCAGACCAACTAGCCAAGAATAGAAATATCACCATTAAGGCTTGTGACAAAGGCAATGGAATCTCTATAATGGATACGCCTAGATACAGTGAAAAAATCAAGGAGATGTTAACTGACACCAAATATTATAAGAGAATTTTACTGAATCCCAGGAATAACTACAACCTAGAATTGAAACAGATAATCAAAAGAGCTGAAGAAAATAAATGGGTCACTGCAAAAGAAGCAAAATTCCTGGTGGACGAGTTCCCTATCACACCTGTCATCTATGGTTTAGCCAAGGTGCACAAATGCCCAAACGACCCTCCACTCCGACCTATAATATCGGGGAGAGGGTCACTCACAGAGAATGCCTCCAAGTTTGTAGACTACCACATCCAACCACTGGTTTGGAAACTTCCCTCGTATATAAAAGATACCTCTGATTTTCTATCTAAACTAGATTTAGTCAGAAATATTGGTGACAGTGATATCCTTGTAACCCTAGACGTTACTTCGCTATATTCCAACATTAACCACAACCTTGGTCTAGAAGCTTTGAACCATTTCCTAAGGAAACACCCAGACCAAACGCCCCCACACGAATTTATCATGGAACTGATGAAATTTACATTGAATAGAAATGTATTTATGTTTGAAAATACCTATTACCAACAGGAATATGGGTCTGCTATGGGATCCCCATCCGCATGCGCCTATGCGTGTTTATTTATGGGTAAGTTCGAGGAGGACTTCATTTACAACAATGTGTTATATGGACCCCATATCAAATATTTTGTTCGATTTATCGATGATGTTTTCATGGTCTGGTCAGGAAACGAAATAGAGCTGTCATCCTTTTTGTCATATTTGAACTCTTGTGTAGAATCCATCACCTTTAGTATGGAAAAGAGCCGAGAATCCATTCACTTCCTAGATGTTAAACTAACTAAAATTAATAACCTAATTGCCACAACTATCTACAGAAAACCAACGGATAAAAATAATCTCCTACAGTTTTCTAGTCACCACCCAGTGCCTTTAAAGAAAAGCTTGCCTGTAAGTCAACTATACAGACTCAAACGTATCTGTAGCTCTCAGGAGGAGTTCCACTCCGAAAGTGAAAATATGTTGGGACGTTTTGATGAAAAGGGCTACCCAAAGCAGTGTCTTAACTCTGCCATGGCCACAGTAAACCAAATCGAAAGAAAAGAACTATTCCGAAAGAAAGAAAGAAACAGAACACCAGGCACCATTAATTATGTCCTTACTTATGATCCATTTAGTTACGTTATAAAGTCCACAGTCATGAAACACTGGCATATTCTATCATCGGATAGAACGTTAAATGATCGCTTCCAACACCCTCCACGTTTTACACATAAAAGAGCTACAAACCTGAAGGACCGCCTTGTCAGAGCGGACTCTTATTCAAAGCCAGAACCTTTTATTCATGGAAGCTTCCCATGTAGATCATGCACATCTTGCAGCCACATGATCAAAACAAACACATTTCACGACTCCCACACCGGGAAGGATTACAAGATCAGATCGCTAATAACATGTAATTCCACACACATAATTTACCTATTATTCTGCCCATGTAAAAAATACTATATTGGACAGACATCCCGCAAATTAAAAATCAGATTGAACGAACACAGAAGCAATATAAAGCGGACTGACATTAATTCCCCTGTGGCACGACATTTTAACGAAATGGATCATAAAATTAATGACCTCAAGTGCATAGGTCTAGAGATGGTTTTTCTTAATAGAAGAGGTGGCAACCATGAACAACTGCTTTTGCAACGAGAATGTGTATGGATTCATCGGCTCAAATCTATGTATCCAGTTGGGATGAATGAAGAGTTCAATTTGACTCCATTCCTCTAGCTATCATAAGTTATCTACTGTATAAACAAAAAACTAGTACACTGATTAATGAACGGTCTTACAACCTGATACCCCCAATGTACTGTTTTTTGTTCCATACAGAGTTGTAAATTAAATTATATATTGTATTGACATCGGCTCAAATCGATGTATTCCATCTGGGATGAATGAAGAGTCCAATTTTGGCTCCATTCCTATAGATGCTACCCTAAGTTATCTACTGTATGAGAGAGAAAAACTAGTACACTGTTTAATGAACGGTTTAACAACCTGATGCACTCCAATGTACTGCCTTTTTTTATTTCCATACAGATCTGTAAATATTGTAATATGTATCAATTTGGTGTTTTCATATATTACCATCATACACATTTATGTGATATTGTGATATTATGTATTCTACTTGTCAATCTAGCCCTGCTACCAATCATGACGTCAACCTAGCCTGTTAACTGTTAACTGATTGCCGATTGTTCCCACCTGGTGTCAAGTACAGCCTACTTAAGTTATGTTTGTCACAGTTGTCATTTACACACTGATGAAGGCCGGATGGCCGAAAACGTTTTGTGTCCTTTGAAAATAAAAACCAACGATATTCAGAGTGCGGTCCCTACCTCCCTTTTTTGCATAATTAATATTGGACTACGCACCTGTCTGAGCGCAGTGGTTACCCTTTTCTACCATTAGAGAAAAGACAGACATCTTTACATAGTATACTTAAAATGTATACAAAATGAATGTAGTATTCTATGTCATGTTTCTTCCTAAATGACAATAACACTATATATTATTCCTCTCGACAGATGAGCTGAATGTCAAGTGCAGTTTGCACTTGCTCGAGTGTCTTGTGTCAGGGCCCCAGAAGGTAAGGATACTATTGATGTTTTTCCTTCCGGGCTTTGAACTCCTCCTTTTTTGCCCTCATCTCTGCTTGTTGCTGGGTTAGTCTCTCCCCCATGTTTTCCCCTGGATCTGGACCGGGGTCCTTAGTTCTATTTCTATCATTTGGGCCATTGAGGCCCTGTCGGGGATCTCCAGTCCTTTGAGATGTCTCAACATGCGAGCTAGCGTCTCCTGTGCTAGCATCTCCTGAGCTAGCATCTGCTGCGCCAGCTTCTCATGAGCTAGCATCTGCTGCACCAGCTTCTTCTGAGCTAGCGTCTCTTGTGCTAGCTTCTCTTGAGCTAGCGTCTGTTGTGCCAGCTTCTCTTGAGCTAGCGTCTCTTGTGCTAGCTTCTCTTGAGCTAGCGTCTGTTGCGCCAGCTTCTTCTGAGCTAGCGTCTCTTGTGCTAGCTTCTCTTGAGCTAGCTTCTCTTGTGCTAGCTGCTCCTGAGTTAGCGTCTGTTGCGCCAGCTTCTTCACGACCTGGGTGAGGTCTCCGACCATAGTGGGCTCGGGTTCCTCGAACAGGTTTCCCCAGCCATTAAGATAGTGTGGTGGCCATGCTTCCATTTGAGCTCTGCGCACCGTGTTTGCTTGGTATTTATCCGGGATCAGCGAGACCACCGCCATGGACGCGGCTGATATTTTGGTGAAGATGTTGAGTAATCAGAACTGTGTTCAGTTTCAGAGGTACTTAGCTCCCCATCATGTTCAGGCCAGTGCATGTGAGCGGATCGGAGCGCGAGCGGCGCGGGGCGCGGAGCGGCCGGTTTTGACGTGAGCGAGGAGTGGGTTTTAAAATGAGTCGGCGCGACGTCCGGAGCGAGAGTTCTCCTCCGCTCCAATCCACTCCAGGCCGCTCACAGTGGTTTAACACTGATGTAATATATACATGCAGTACAATGCCAAAGCAACAGATGGCGATGTACAAACATGAAGGCCATTTACAACCAATGAGAAGGGTGAACCTGTGATAGGCTGTTCGTTCAGGTTTTGTCACTGTAGAGACGCCCACACTCACTCTAGTTAGAAAAAGTATATCGACGCCATTGTTGTTGACGTTAGCTTACATGCTAACGTTAATGGCAGCGACCATAGCATTGTGGCTCGGCTAGCCTATCATCGCTTAATAGAGATAGTGAATGGATAAACAACGTTATTTAACATTGCAGAATGGCTACAATTACAATGCGGCTCAATACAAACAATTGTTAAGGGGCCCAGGGGGTGTAGACTGTTGTAGTTTGAGCTCATTTACACCATGCTCCAAAAAAAGAAGAAAAAAAACTGCCGAGCGATCTGGCGCGGGGAGCGCTCGATTCAAGGTGAGCGGGGAGCGAGCGGAGAGCGACTTGGGGGCGGGGTCAACATGAGTGATTAGCGGAGCGGACCAAGCTTTAAAGAGCGAAGAGCGGATTTCTCGGCCGCGCCGATCCGCTCACGTGGTCTGGTTCAGGCTCAGACTCAGTTTCACCTGAAGGTGTCATCTGTGGCCTCGGGTTCTGAATGTCACCGTCCTCCTCCTCATTTTGTGGTGATTCCTCCACCGTCAGTTCCCTGTGGTCTAGATCTATGGATTGTTCACGTTGAAAATCTTCATGATTCAACCCTTGCTCCTTAAGTGAAGCTTCAGTCTTGACCGCACTTTCACACTGCATAAACAGTGTCTCAGGAGGTAGATCGGTCGTCTGGCAATCAGAGGGTTCCTGGTTTGATTCCAGCTCGTCCCAGGTGGTGTGTCGAAGTGTCCTTGAGCCAGACACATAACCCCTGACTGCTCCCGTTAAACAGGTTGGCACCTTGCATGGCTGTTTCCGCCATCTGTGTTTTTTAAGCTCTTGCTTTCTCTGGAAGCTCTTCCCACACTGGCCACAGCAGTAAGGTTTCTCTCCCGTGTGTACCATGTGGTGTCGTTTAAGGTATGCCTTTCTTGAAGCTCTTCCCACACTGGTCACAGCAGTAAGGTTTCTCTCCTGTTCCAGGTTTAGGGAGTTCTTTGGGTGTAAATCCCCCCATTTCGTGTCCAGAGGGAACTCTCATTGAGGACGGAGCCCTCTTATCCATGTACATGGGAGTGGGAGCAGGCAGTGCTCGGCCTGTTTCTATGAGGCATGGTGCATTCAGGATCTGTCCCTGATGGTGACCAACTCCTGGGTCCTGACCGTGTTCCCGTGCTACCCCCACCTGGGTGTGTCTTGCACAGGTGGAGTGGAGCTCAGGGCTTTCAGGGTTAGTGAAACCCCCTGAGCCTTCTTTCTCTGGGCTTGGAGGCAGAGTATCTGGTGTTTCCTTTATAATATTTTATTTTCAGCTTTTATAGTTTCACAAACACACATCAAGACAAATCACAAACACAAAGAAAATAAAAAATAAATAAAAAGAACACAAACAGTATGTTGCCAGACACTGTCACATCAATGAACAAACATACACCATGTCATATGCTATACACTAAGGACGCAAGGGGCTGATTCTCTGACATATATACACATACATATATATATACACACATACATAGTAGTGTTGTCGAAAATATCGAAAAATCGACACATATCGATTCTGAATACCCAAAACTGTTTCAATACTCATTTCCCGAAATATCGACACCTAATCATTTATAAAAAAAGATAAAATAAAAAAAAAGGAAGTTGCATTGTTCACTTCAATACCCGCAATAGTACAGCAGTCCACACACACACATGTGCATTCAGTTAAGTCGGAACATGACTGCAATACAAACAGTTCAGCCCGTCAGGCACATGCAACACAGACCAGTGTTTACATCTGTCTGCCTGAGAAAACACCATGCTCTGCAACAAAAAACGATTGAAGTGAGATGAACAGTTATTTCCAAATGTATGATCTAAAGATAAACAAAGGGTTTCAAAAGTGCCATATCTATCCTCTCCTACAGTACCAGAGAGAAGCTGAGGAGAACCAACCAGCAACAGAAGCAAAACCTATCAAAAAAAATTATAATTTAAGATTGAACCTTTTTCCCTGTGGTATCGAAAAAGGTATCGCATCGAAGCTCGAAATTCCACTATCCTGACAACACCAATACATAGTACAGAAAATACACAGGAGGACATTGAGAAGCACTTATGTTCTAGCTAAGCATTCCAAAAAGGGACCCCATATCATTTCAAATTTGTTCAAGGTCTCAGACCTACTGTGACGAATGCTTTCCAGCTGCAGAGAGGAGACCATCTCAGTGAGCCATCTTTTAAAATTTGGAGACGACGTGTCTTTCCATTCCTTCAGGATAATTCTTTTGGCCACAGCCATACCAAACACCAGGGCCTCCTGCTCATTGTAAGGTAATTCTGCAGTGTTAGCTGAACAGCCGAGTAAAGCTAGAAGGCAGTCTGGGGCAATCTCTCTTTTGTACGCCTTGGTATACCAGTCAAAAATGTCTACCCAGTACTTAAATAGCTTGGGACAAAACCAAAACATATGTGAAAGATTACCCTCTGCGGACATGCAACGATCACAGATAGGCGATACAGAGGGATAGATTCTATGCAGTTTGGTTTTAGAGTAATGTAGTCTGTGAATGACCTTAAACTGTATAAGTTGGACTCTGGCATTAATAGAACATTTATTTATCCTGCTAAGTCCCTCCTCCCACATCTCACCAGAGATTTCCATACTAAGCTCTGTGGACCATACATCTTTAATGTGGTCGGAGGAAGCCATAGATTGGACAGAGAAATATGAAACAAAATCAGAGATCAGGTGTTTTGAAACTGGTGATCGGCTCATGAGATTATAAAACTGGTAATCAGCAGGACATGTCTCAAAGTCTGGGATATTACTGCAGACATAATTTCTAACCTGCAGGTAACGAAAGAAGTGTGAGCTTGTAAGATTAAACTTAGACTTAAGTTCGTTAAATGAGGCAAAGTGACGATCAACATATAGATCTTTAATAGTGGCCAGTCCCTTTCCCTTCCATAATGAAAAAACAATATCAGATTGACCAGGGGGAAAATTATGGTTATCACATATTGGAGCATATGCCGAGGTTGAAGGTACTTTGAAAACCTTTTTGATTTGACTCAATATTCTCAGTGAGTTCCGAAGGATAAAATTGTTGAGAGCCATCTTATTAATCGTATCACACTTAGAAAATAACATTGCAGGAAGAGAGCTTTTTAGGTTCACATGCGCCTCCATGTCTAGCCACCTGGGGGCGTCCATGGCTACTGTAGCATCACCTATGAAGTAATCTTGCCAGAAGGTCATGGCCCTTGCATTAGCAGCCCAGTAGTAGTGCTGGAATACCGGCAGGGCCAGCCCCCCCATATGCTTTGGCTTCTGCAAGTGTGCTTTTGAAATACGATGTGCTTTATAGCCCCAGACAAATGGCAGAAGTATAGTGTCTATCTGTTTAAAGAAAGAGGCAGTCAAAAAAATAGGCACGCTCTGAAAAAGGTAAAGGAACCTGGGGAGAACCACCATTTTTATGACATTCACACGCCCCACCAAAGACACTGGCAAAATTCTCCACCTCTCCATATTTTTCTTCAATTTTGAGACCATTTCACCAAAGTTCAGTTTAAATAGGAGTTTGGGATCCTTTGGTATAACTACTCCCAGATAGGTGAAGTGGTCATATTCTATTTTAAAGGGTAAGCTGTCAGTAAAGGTAGAGTCTAGGCTCCCTGAGATAGGCATGAACACACTTTTCTCCCAGTTAATGGAGTAACCAGAGAAAGTACCAAACTGCCTGATTAAATCTAGGAGGCATGGGACAGAGGAGGCAGGATCAGCAAGATACAGGACCACATCATCCGCATATAGCGAAATACGGCTCTCATACTTTCCCAACTTTATTCCTGTGATGTTGGGATGACTCCTGATACTGATAGCCAGGGGTTCGAGGGCTAAATTGAACAGTAAGGGACTAATACAACATCCTTGTCGGGTGCCGCGATGGAGTGGGAAGGAGTCAGATCTATCAGAATTGGTAAGAATGGAAGCTCTGGGATGAGCATACAACATTCCAATAAGAGAACGAAACCTGTCACCGAAACCAAAGCGCTGGAGGACACTGAACATATATTTCCATTCGATCTGGTCGAATGCCTTTTCAGCGTCAAGTGATATGATCGCCGGCTTAGTGTCCTTTCTTTGGTTAGAGTACAATATGTTTAGTAATTTCCGAATATTAGAAAAAGCAAGCCTGCCAGGAATGAATCCCGTTTGGTCGGAGTGGACGAGAGATCCGACATGCTGAGCCAACCTAGTGGCCAACACCTTGGCAACTGTCTTTTGGTCAAAATTTAACAAACTTATAGGCCGGAACCCTGCTGGATCAGTCCCATCCCTACCTTTCTTGAGTAAAAGGCACACATTTGCTTCGTAAAGGGAGTCAGGGAAGACATTATTAGTGATAGAATGTTGAATCATTCTAAGAAGTAGAGGGGCCAAAATGTCACTGTAAGCTTTATAAAACTCCGCCCCATACCCATCCGGGCCAGCGGCCTTCCCGCTAGGGAAAGACTTTATTGCACTTGTTATTTCCTGCAGGCTGAAATCAGCATCTAGCTCATCCCTTGCCTTATCACTAAGCACTGGCATATCAATATTGTCCAGGAAGCTCTCAACCTCAGAGTCTGGGGCATGGCATCTAGAGGTATAAAGGCCAGTATAAAATTCTTTAAAACGGTAATTTATGTCTTTAGGGTTAGTCAGCAAGCTGCCCGATATAGATTTGATATTATGAATTGCCTGGCTGGCCTGTACACCCCTCAGCTGCCTAGCCAACAGTCTGTCTGGTTTATCACTTAGTTCAAAGTGCTTCTGTCTGAGTTTTAGGAGGAGGGTACTAACCTGCTTGCCCAGAATAGAATTGTATTCATACTTCAATTTTAAAATGTTATTTAAGTCCATTTGGGATTGTGATAGTCTGTAAACCTGCTCCAGCGAGGGGAGCCGTGCCTCAATCTCAGCCAGGCGCTTACGTCTTTCTCTCTTTCCAAAGGCTTCATAAGATATAATGTGCCCTCTCAATACCACCTTAAGAGACTCCCATAGTGTAGCGTCGGAGACATCACCGGTATCATTAGTCTCCATAAACTCAATGAGTCGAGATCTCATTTGATCTTGAAATGCTTTCTCCGAGAGCAAAGAGGGGTTGAAGCGCCAACTGTATCGCGTCTGTGGCAGTGCCAGCTTTACCAACATAGTGATTGGCGCATGATCTGAAATAAGGATGCTATGATATTTAGTTTGCAGCACACTAGATATAAATTTTGCATCGACAAGAAAATAATCTATTCTTGTATACGATTTGTGGACGTGGGAAAAGAAAGAATAATCCCTGTCTGTAGGGTGCTGCAATCTCCATATGTCAACTATGTTCATAGAACGCATTAAATTGTTTAGTACTCCAACGGAATTAATGGTCGGAGGCGGACGAGTGGACGTACGATCAAGATAGGGATCTAGATAGCAATTAAAATCTCCACCTAAAATCAAGTTGGTGGTATTCAGATCAGGGATTATGTCAAATATTTTACGAAAAAAGCTTGGGTCGTCAATGTTAGGACCATAAATATTCAGGCATGTTATTGGTAGTGAATTAATGCTACCAGACACCATGACATATCTGCCTCCGGGGTCGGAGACTACCGTGGTCATTTGAAATGGGACAGATTTACTAAATAAAATAGCAACCCCTCTTGCTTTGGAAGAAAAAGCAGATTGGTACACTTGTGACACCCAGTGCTTCCTCAGGCGCCTCTGTTCCGTTGGAGCTATATGAGTCTCTTGTAAAAATATAATATCTGCAGACAATGTTTTCAAATGAGCAAATACTTTTCCCCTTTTAACTGCACTACCCAATCCTTTAGTGTTCCATGACACCATCGTAATAGGCTTCTCACCCCCGATATATTAACCACTTGCGTCATCACGACCAAGTGATAGCAATCTTAATACAAGCAGCATGGTATATGAAGTACATTTTAATCCATTGATCATCCACCTTCTTGAAAGAGACTTCAGATACAAAAATATAACAATAAGGACTGGCAACACAATAAACCCCCCCACCGCCGCTTACCAAAACTGAACGGCAAAATCCCCATATACTCACGAAGACAGCTGGGCAAAAGAATAGGCATCGCATTGCACCGGTTAACGTTATAGTTACCAATACCTAGACAGCTGTCCCTCCACAACTCAGTGGATGAAAAATAATAAAGTGTTCACACGTGTCTTATGTTGAATAGTCAACAAATCAGTTTATATACAGTCAGCTTGAAACCGCCAGCATGGGACCAGGTCCATCAGTTGAGAGAGTCTTGGAAAAGCGCACAGCCTCCTCCGGGGTGCCAAACATTGTGACGCGCACAACGCGCAACTTGGCTGGGAAGCGTAGGCTGTATTTCACATTTGCCTCTCGGAGGGTCTTCATCACATCACTGAAGGCTCTGCGCTGGGTCATCACGTCCGCTGTATAATCAGGAAAAATATACACTCTGGATCCTTTGTAGTAAAGAGGGCCGTGCTCGCGGCTGAGACGCAGGACTCGGTCCTTGTCTTTGTCGTGGTGCATCTTGGCGATAATGGTGCGTGGTTTCTCCCCCTCAGCGGGCTTGGCTAACAGGATACGATGGGCTCTGTCCACTTTAATTGGCTTGGTGAAGTTTTCACTGCCAAGTAGTTGCGAGACCAACTCGGTCACAAAGTCAGTAGGCCTTCCCTTCTCCTCGCCCTCTTTGATTCCCACGAATTTGAGGTTCAGCCGGCGGGACCGGCCCTCTAAGTCGTTGAGCTTAGCCCGGAGTTCTGTGTTTTCCTTCCGTAAGGATTTTTGGGATTCTTCTAGGAGTTTCAGACGCGCGTCGTGGTCGTTCACCGTCACTTCTATCCCCGTCACTAGCTGCTTCACGCTGTTCTGCTCGGACTGCAGGGATGCCAAAGTGGCTTCAAACTTGTCCAAACGGGATGTGATAGAGACTCGGGTCTCCTCCATCGCTTTCTTCAAACTCTTACCCTGGCTTTCAATTGCAGCCAGAATAGCAGCGCTGGCAGTGTCGTCAGATGTTTGGGCTGCTGCTGCTTGTCTCGTAGTGGCCATTGTTTGTCGTTTGCCAGCTGCGGTTGCCTTTTTTTTGTTTGTTTGGCCCCTTCCCATCGGTAAATTCCATATAATCTCAACTTTCCACGGCGGTAGTGTTATATTTAGTCTGTTGATACTTTTTCAAGCAAACTGTTAGATAAACGTGTGTTTTTTATACAAAATTAGAAGTTGAGGAGGGAGCTCAGAAAAATGCGACTACTCCATTCACCGCTCACTAGCGCCCCCGTATCTGGTGTTTCCTCATATATCCTCCCTTGTCCTGACCGGGGCCACGTAATTTGAGCCCTCTGGTCTGAGTGACTCACTGCTTCCCTTGGTGTTCCCGAGGGACCAGACCATGTCTGGTTTCTGTACGCCAGTTTCTTCTGAGCTACCTGTGCCAGCCTCTCCTGAGCTAGCATCTGCTGCGCCAGCTTCTCCTGAGCTAGCGTCTGTTGCACTAGCATCTGCTGTGCTAGCATCTCTTGTGCTAGCTTCTCCTGGCTAGTTAGCTCCCAGTTAGCTCCCAGTTGGCTAGAGCCAGTTAGCTCCCAGTTGGCTAGAGCCAGTTAGCTCCCAGTTGGCTAGGGCCAGTTAGCTCCCAGTTGGCTAGAGCCAGTTAGCTCCCAGTTGGCTAGAGTTCACTTCCAGTTAGCTCTGGCTCGTTAGCCGGCTGTTAGCTCCTGTTTGGCTAGGGCCAGTTCACTTCCAGTTAGCTCTGGCTCGTTAGCCGGCTGTTAGCTCCTGTTTGGCTAGGGCCAGTTCACTTCCAGTTAGCTCTGGCTCGTTAGCCGGCTGTTAGCTCCTGTTTGGCTAGAGCCAGTTCACTTCTAGTTAGCTCTGGCTCGTTAGCCGGCTGTTAGCTCCTGTTTGGCTAGAGCCAGTTAGCTCCCAGTTGGCTAGAGCCAGTTAGCTCCCAGTTGGCTAGGGCCATGTAGCCTCCTGTAGACTCCGGCTATGTAGCCTCCTGTAGACTCCGGCTAGGTAGCCTCCTGTAGACTCCGGCTAGGTAGCCTCCTGTAGACTCCGGCTAGGTAGCCTCCTGTAGACTCGGGCCAGTAGCCTCCTGTAGACTCCAGCTAGGTAGCCTCCTGTAGACTCGGGCCAGTAGCCTCCTGTAGACTCCGGCTAGGTAGCCTCCTGTAGACTCGGGCCAGTTAGCTTCCAGTTAGCACTGGCTCGTTAGCCGACAATGCCAGCCTGTATGGCTGCGCTGAAGTCTCTTTAAACTGCTAGACACACAGTTGCAGTAGCAGGACTTTTTGCCTGTATGATTGCGCTGGTGTCTCTTTAAGCCGTCTCCAGACATTAGAGAGGGGGTTTTCTTTTCTTTCTTTTTTTTAATCCAACTTTGCGGCCTTAACCGCTCCACCAGCAATGCCCACAAAAACGCAGATGCCTTTTAATTTGCCACTGCTTTCCTCTGAGGGCCATACAGATCAATATCCTTTGTCTGACGCATTCTAAAGCGGAAGGTTATGACTTCCTAGGTGCTGATAAGAGCACATTCAAGTAAGGTTTAAACTCACTTTTGTAATCTGTTCATTTCAGAGTTCTCCGTTATCAGTATTCTAGTTTATTTTATTTGGCTGTTATCCTATACAGATCTCAGCCCGAACTCAGGGACGCCATGTTAAAGAGCCTACGGGTGTCTCTATCTATCTCAATCACCTACTCGAAATAGAACCCTGTGGCCGCCCGATATCCCCCAGCGAGGTGCTAAACTCGCCAAGTTCTCGGGTCAATTACTAATCCTAATCACGCTTACTTCATAGTCACTAGTTAGTTATATCCAGTTCATATGACATATAAGCAGGGCCGCCTCAGGGGGTGTGCGAGCAGTGCGATCGCACAGGGCCTCGCGGAAGGGGGGCCTCGCAAAAAAAAAAAAAAAAAAAAAAGTATTTCTTATTTTCTTTATTATTATTATTATTTTTATTTTTTTTGCGAGGCCCCCCTTCCCGCGAGGCCCTTTTTCATCTCAGACCTAAAATCTAGTTTAGCTTATATGCTTATATATTTCACATTAGACACGTTTGTAGAATGTGTCTGTTCCTGGCTCTGCGGCTCTGCAGCAGACATACTCACTATTGGAGCTCTGGGGCTCTGCAGCAGACATACTATTGGTTTCAACGAAGGGAGGGGTTATATCATGTGTACGCCGGCGTGCGTCAACTGCGTTTGACTATTTCGCGCGTGCAGCTTTGGAGGTTATACTTAGTTATGCCAGCCAAGACAAAGAGGACGGTCATTCGGCAGATGGACTGAAGATGAAAGTTGTTGCATGTTAGACAGTTCAGTCAGGCTAGCCATGTCTGCTTAGCTAAAGGCAGGGACAGCTAGTTAGCTTTAGCTACGTTATAATATCGAGTGCTAACGTGTGGTTCAGTCGGGATAGCCATGATGATGTCGGCTAGTAGCTAGCTTAGCTAAAGGCTAACTAGCGTTAGCTAAACTAGAGAGAGCGCGTGCAGCATTGTTATGCCAAGATGAAGAGGACGGTCATTCGGCAGATGAACTTAGTCAACTCCACGCGGTTGTCTCCATCCTCTTGGACATTTGGTGAGTTTTGAATGCACTCTATTCTATTCCCGCCGTGGATATTAGGGATGGGTACCTTTCACATTTGAACCGATACCGGTACCGGTACCGGTACCTGTGAATCGATACCGGTACCCAACGGTACCTTTTTTCGGTACTTCTTTTTTTACTTTTTTCTTTTCATGTCAACGTTCACACGCACAATATATGCTTACCTAGGATTTGACTTGATTCAACAACAAAGCAGTCGGAGCAATGACAAGCCGAAAACTGTCGAAATTTAATTTACCTACCTCAGTCGTAAAAAAAAATCCAAACTTCAAATAACTACAATTTTGACAGTTTTCGGCTTGTCATTGCTCCGACTGCTTTGTTGTTGAATCAAGTCAAATCCTAGGTAAGCATATATTGTGCGTGTGAACGTTGACATGAAAAGAAAAAAGTAAAAAAAAAAAAAAAGTAAAAGCTGTTGTAGTAGCTAACGGTGTGTGGCCTGGTGTCAGTACCTGGCTACTCTATTTGCAGTTAGCCTATTTAGCTGATGTCGGCCATTGGCTCCTTGCTACTTTGTTTTCTCTGGTATAGACCCTCTTCTCTTTGGATTTAAGTGTTGATCTTTGTCCTTTTGGATCTATGTATATTCATGTTGCCTTTGTGAAGTTATCTTTTCCTTCTGTTTTGTTCTTCCATTAAAAGTTGAATATCCTTTAGGGGCTCATCTTTGCTTATCTCTCTCATACATGCTCTCTCTCTAACACACACACACACAGACATGCTCTCTCTCTCTAACACACAAACACACATGCTCTCTCTCTCTCTCTCTCTCTCTTTCTAACACACACAGACATCCTCTCTATCTCTCTCTAACACACAAAATGACATGCTCTCTCTCTATATTTCTCTCTCTTTCTAACACACATATACATGCTCTCTCTCTAACACACACACACAAACAGACATGCTCTTTCTCTATCTCTCTCTTTCTAACACACACAGACATGCTCTATCTATCTCTCTCTCTTCAATTAAAATGGGCTTTATTTCACATTCTTGTATTTCTCCCAGTAGGTATGGGAGTTTTGAGTTATTGGTTCAAGAATTTAATGGCAGCCTGAAACAAACATGTTTCAGAATTACATATTCCTTCGTCAGTGTTATAGCTTGCAAGCTATTGTTTGTTTCAGGCTGCCATTAAATTCTTGAACCTGAGAGTGCTGGTCTAGCTTCACTGCTTCTTTTTTATATGTTTACACATCATACATGTAGTTTTTAAAGTGTATAATGGCTCTCTTTTTTGACAGGGCAGGCAAGGGTTAAAATGTGCCACCCTGCTCTTAGCTTCTTGGAGTGGAATCTTTCAAGGCCGCATATAGAGGAAGCACATTCCTACCCACTCTAACAGAGAACGGACTCTGAGCAGCCCCCTGCATTATCAAATTATCATTGTCTCCTTTATAGCAATGCCTATATATAGTTTATATAGTTATTACATAAGTAGGAGGAAGAATACAAAAAGACTTTCGTCATAAATCACTGACTTTCAGTGCGCATTTGGTGCTTAGATCAGAGGCCTACTCGTCCTGTTATAATATGCTTAGATTTAAAACAGATATATACAATAAACATATGCTTAATCTTTTACATCATACAAGTGACAGAGAGAACAGGATGTCAAAATAAAAGAGTCACTTCGTGGCTCCTCAACACCATCTCATCAATGCAGCTAGGGTCAGCAGATGGGGTGTCATAATCACTGAATTATTAGGCTGTGATCACAGTAATCCAGAACAATTTTATTGCACAGTTGCACTGTAAAAAACTGTGATTTTATAGTATGTCTGCACTTTATGGGCTCATTTCATCATCCATGTCTTTTCTATTCTACTAAAACGGAATCAAACCATAAACAAGGTGGCCTGTTGGGATGTTAGATCCTAATGTGAAAAACTGTGATTTTATGTCTGCTCATTTGACCCTTGCTATTATTTTACTTCTTTTGACTTTTATTTCTACGCCCCACTATCCGCTGGGTGCATACTCTGACCTGTATCATGTTTTATAACGGATTACAGAAGCCAATTGGAACGTGAGGTTCTGATATGATTTGATTAATATATCTGCATTATTTTATCCCACTTTATGCTTTGCTGTTGCTGCTTGTTTTAGACTGCTTTTATGTCTTATTTCTTTACTGATGTAAAGCCCTTTGAACTGCAATCCCCTGTATGAAAGGTGCTATACAAATAAAGTTATTATTATTATTATTATTATGCAAAGGTTGCTAAATCTTTTCCTCTATTGTAACAGAGGTACAGTATGTCCATCTAAACATCCATCCCCATCAATACTACATAGACCAGAGTGTGCAGGCGCACATGCAGAAATGCTCAGTGGCACCATGGTTTATGATGACTCACTATGATAAGGTGCCCACAACATGGTGTCCATACTATCTTGTATTTTGTACTTTTCATATTGTATTTGTATTTATATTTTATATTGCATCTACAGTATATATAGATACTGGACTGTATAGGACTGTGATTCAAGCTCTGTATCCCCCCCCATGTTGCTTTGACACCTGCATTTACCCAAGAGGATTAATAAAGGATCATCTCATGTTATCTTATCTTATCCAACCAGGGCCAAACTCTGGTAATAAATTGCTCTGGATATGATGAGTCATTGTGATACTTAAATGTCCTCACATTCACCTTTGGAGGAAATCTGAGACAATAAGTCCATAGAGAGAGGGAAAGGACAGGTTGCTTAATGTTTTATAACCGACTGCATCAGCAGAAGACTCTATCTACCCTGTTTCTCAATCAAACTATTAACTAATAAATGTGTGACTGATGAATGTGGAAAGAGGTGGACAGGATTCCAAATGGGCTCAAGGCTGAGGTTCTGTGATGTCGAGGATGATTTCAGGTTCTGCGCAAAGCACCTGTTTCCACTACCAGAGGGATGCTGCGCTACATGTCACACCATTGCCTCAGTTCGAAATGAGGTAAACAGCTAAGTGTTTTGAGGGCAAGTCACAGTATCTACTTGGTTGTGTGGGGGAAAAATATCTTTTCATTCAAGTGTGCGAGCGTGTGTTCAAGTGTGTCTTTCTAGCGTAACATGGAACAAAATATAGCATGACAAGTCCATTTATGTGAAGGCCTGCTAAACCACCAGTTTAAATCAGCCTCTCCTTCACAGTTGTAGCATCAACATACATTACTGGTGTGACAATTCAAAGCAGAACTGTCTTTGCTCATCATCACATTATACCGGCCACCAAAATATTCATCACTATTTATGCAGGAATTGTCAGAGCTGATCTCACTTGGTATCACTATGTGAAGGATTGGAGACCTGGAGACCTGAATATTCATATTAATAAGAAGAATGACCCAAAACAGCCATTATAAAACCCTTACTAAAGAAACCCAACCTAGACAGTAACTGCACACATGCACTGACCAGCTATAAGCCAATATCCAACCTTCCATTCATTATATTTATATTTATTATTATAATAATAATTATTATTAGAGATAATCATTATAAAAAATCGTCTCTGCCCAAATAAACTATTTTCTTAACGAAAACAACATCCTGGAGGAATTTCAATCAGGCTTCAAAACATGCTACAGCACTGAAACTGCTCTTACTAAAATAATTTGCTATTATATAACATTAGTGTTATGAGGACAAAATGATTGTCCTCTTAGACCCAAGTGCAGCATTCGACACGATTGACCATGATATCCTAATGGAAAAGTTAGTTTATCTTTATGACGGGTATTAAACTGGTTCAGAACATTATATCAAAGGGGGAAAGTGTTACATCAGGCTTGGAGATCATGTGTCTGAGAAACATGACACCTACTCTGGAGTTCCACAAGGGAGCCTCGGCCAATTATGATTCTCACTATACATGCTGTCACTTGAGGACATCATTAGAGAACAGCATGTATGTTTCCATAGCTACATGGATGACATGCAACTGTACATCTCTGCTGAAAGAAATTATTTTGTAGCTATTAACTCCACTACTAACTTTTATATAATAAATATATAATATAATAAATAAATTGATGAGCAATACTTTCTTAAAATGATATGATATCTGATATCCTACTAGCCGTAGCCTTTTAATGCATTCTGCCACTTTGCACTCATTGCATCCACACTGTGATTATTGTGATGTAATTGAGAGCTATTTTATAGTAGTTTATGCTGCTATTCTTATGATATTTCTGATGATGGGCGGCTACGTGGCGTAGTGGGCAAGGCGCTCGCCACGAATGACGGAGACGCTGGGCTTGCCTGTTCGAGCCCAGCGCTCCACATTGCTTTCAGTTTAGCTGGCCGTCCGTACTAATACACATTGGCCGTATTAGGGGGTGGGAAAGTGATGGGTGGGGATCGGGCGTTGTGGACAGCGACTCCTACAGGTCGGTTGGTGCGCCTGCGCAGTAGAATCAGGAAGTGTCGGGGGCAATGTGAGCCTCCCACGCGTTACTCCTCGCCACTGAGAGATCGAGCTGCGCAGGTGAAAATATGCGACTGCTGTTACCTCAAGTACCGGAGGGGACTTGTGCTATGTATGACTTAGTCCACATTGCAGCCGGCTTGTGGGAGGCAAGAAACAGCGTTCGTGACAGGGGAGGGTTGAATTGGATGATACGAAATTGGGATGGGAGGAAAATATAGAAAATGGGAGAAAAAGTGGATAAAAAAAAATGATATTTCTGATGATGTACTGTTATTGTCTGCATTTACCCTTCTTATTCTCTGCATTGCTTTTTGTCTATTTTATGCTAATTATATGTCTATTATACTGCTGTAAAGCACTTTGGGATGCAATTATTGTATGAAGTGCTATACAAATGAAGTGTATTATTATTATCTACAGAGTAGATGTCCTTGATATCAGGAGTGTGACAAAAGAAGAATGGCACAGTGGATCACAATTCTACTTTAGTCCCAGGTTCAACACAGGGGCCTTCTGGGGCTCAGGAGTGACATGGATATCTATGATTTCTTGGCACTGAGACAGAGTGCCGAGAAGCCTTGGTTATTATCCAGCACAGATATGTCTTGCTAGATAGGAAGAGAGAGAGTGAGAGAGAGAGAGAGAGAGAGAGAGAGAGAGAGAGAGAGAGAGAGAGAGAGAGAGAGAGAGAGAGAGAGAGGGGGGGGGGTGAGAGAGGGGAGCAGAAGGGAGAGAGAGAAGGAGAGGGAGAGAGATAACCTCAAAGGAGAAAGCGAGAGAGAGAGGGGAGTGGGAGAGAGAGTGAGAGATGTGGGAGAGGGAGGGAGGGAGAGGAGGAGAGGGAGAGAGAGAGGAGAGGGAGAGAGAGAGGATAGTGGGATCGGGAGAGAGAGAGGGGGAAGAGGGAGAGAGGGAGAGAGAGGGAGAGGAGGAGAGAGAGGGATAATCTCAAAAGGTACAGTAAACTGTTACAATGCTCAGCACTGCTCCACTTCTCTGGAGCAACAGGTCCGTCTCCATGGTGATGCTGTGTGTGTGTGTGTGTGTGTGTGTGTGTGTGTGTGTGTGTGTGTGTGTGTGTGTGTGTGTGTGTGTGTGTGTGTGTGTGTGTGTGTGTGTGTGTGTGTGTGTGGGGAGGGGGGGGTCGGCACATGGCAGATCTGTTATGACATTGCCAGTAAGCGGCAAGTCAACCCCAGTCAAAATGCACGGTGGGACGGGGACATAATTTAAGACATTGTAGGCTACATGTGGACATTGTACTATAACAGCACATACTGAAACCTAGGGCTGGGCAATATATTGGTATTAATCTGTGCTATTGGATCATCCCATGTCTGCTAGTTTTACTCACTGTGGCCTGACATGCACTGCACTCCTGCTCTTAACTGCACATTAATCACATGCTGTCTGTATGTCCCAACACAAACTTGTGTCCGCGTAATTATAACCCACCCCCCCATGTCTCCACAAGCAGATCATTGTCCGCGGTATTCACACACTAGACCAGGGGTCACCAACCTTTTTGAAACTGAGAGCTACTTCATGGGTACGGAGTCATACGAAGGGCTACCAGTTTGATATGCTCTTCTGAAATAAACATGTGCTCAGTTTGACTTTAGTTATATATTTTATTATCAATGATAAATGATACTCATCTTTGTGAAGACACTGATCATCTTAATGATTTCTCACTATAATTAATATCAACAATGACTGAACAAGGTGGGAAACAGATAATATCAATATTCAACACTTTATTGCTACTTATCTCAGCAATTGTTTACATTTTCCGATGATCACTTCTACAACATTTCGTAGGAAAAACTTCCCATTTTCACAAGTCACTGACAAACCCTTTTAACAAATCATGAACTATGTAGCACCAAATGAAAACGCATGGGTGGTGCATAAAATGTATATCTGTGTTATCATCATACTATTCAATTTCATTCCCGACCAAAGACAAAGTTGTACATTTATATCAAATTAGGTGCTTCTCACAGTGTTTTAGCCTTCATGAAACAATTATTAAGTGGTCATAATTAAGTTAAGTAGTTCAGCTTTTGCTCGATAGTTCTTTGAACATTGAAACATCAAGTCAAGATGATATGCTGGCCACTTTGCTCCGCTGTCTGACTGAGGATGGATGAGAGATATGAAACGCTGATTTGCTCTACCTAGGCACGTGCCCCACCCCCCCCCCCCCCCCCCCCCGCCCCCGCCTAAACCAAGCGCAGTATTTGCACAAGTCGGAACACGTCTCCCGCGGAGAATTTCATGCCGTGGGCTACAGTACCCGTCAGAAAAAGCAACTCTGGGCAATGCCCACGACGATTCTCATGTCCAAAACATGAACCCAGACCTCTCATGTCCTTCCTATGATCGTAGACAATTTAATATTTGTAAACGTGAACAATTGTCTCCCGAAAGACAGAAAGCATAGATCCAGTTTGCTCCAGTAACAACTAGAATAGCTGCTCATTGGAGCACACATGTCCACAGCGCACTTTAGTTGGTAATGAATATCTCCCCCCAAAGAATAAAGGGGAACCAGGGCGGTGGTGTTTTCCTTTCCCCTTTACCAGTAAACGTCCCCATTAACCCCACATGCAGCATCAAGGACTCAATGTTAGTCCTTGATGCAGCATGTGCATGGGTTAACGGGAAAATTGCATTTCACCCTACAGTAAATGACCAGATGTTGGTGGGGTGACAGTGGGGGGTAGAGCAGTCATCTGGTAATCCGGGGGTTCCCGGTTCGATTCCCGCTCCTCCCGTGTCGAAGTGTCCTTGAGCAAGACACTTAACCCCTACCTGCTCCTGATGAGCAGGTCGGCACCTTGCCTGGTCACCTCCGCCGTCGGTGTGTGAATGTGTGAGTGAATGGGTAAAATGTGAGGAACAAACTGTAAAGCGCTTTGGATAAAAGCTGCTATATAAATGCAGTCCATTTACCATTTACCACGTTGCAGAGAATGCACCAACGCTGGTGACCGGATCTGCAAAGCTATTTTTGGCTAGCGATTTTAATTGCCGCCTTGAAAATCAAAATCCCCCTGCCTTATCAGAGAGAGAAATGTATAGAAGGCCTTGTTCACTGGAATCACAGCCTGCATAGCCACAGGCAAAGCTGGGAGCGATCTATTAACGCTTTCACTACCACACTTCCAAAGGGTTAACCCTTTCACTGCGACAATACAGAAGGTTAACCCTTTCACTGCCACACGACAAAGGGTTAACCCTTTCACTACCACACTACAGAAGGTTAACCCTTTCTCGACCGTCTGTAGTGTGGTAGTGAAAGGGTTAACCGTCTAGTGTGGTAGTGAAAGGGTTACTAGTCCATTCATTTCCCTATAGCTGCAGGAAATACAGCAATACGTCACCCATGAGGTCTATGGAGCAATAACTTCAAGTCGCTGAGCGCTTTGCCAACCTCCGACCTTGCCAACCAGTTAAATCAATGGCCGTTTCACCATTCCTGATAGTGATTCCTCATTACTAAATCCATTGCTGAGACGGCAGCAGGAGTTTGCTGATAGGGGAAACCAGGCCTGGCCTTTCGGATTACAATCGGCCATAGAAAAGCTGATTAGGCATGCGGCTTGCTTGGATGATAACTCTAATTGCACAATGCCTGGGTAAAAGCCAAGGTGAGGGACATTTCCTGGTTTACCCTGGCTACTGTCCACTGGAGTAACAGGAGTGCTGTTGCACAGATTAAAACCAACCTATGCAAAGTTCATCCCATGTATGTATTTTACTCGTGATGGAAAGGCCAACGTTCAAATCCACTGAACCATTTGTTAATGCTCTGCTCTCTCTATGTCGGGCTTATTCATCTTAATAGCGTTTCTTATAGCATCTTAATAACACTCAAAGCACACACTAGTGACACTCAATAACAGCAGATTGTGATAATTATATGAATGAAAAGCTAATTCCATGTTGTGAAGTCTGGCTAAAGGCAGCAGCTTGTCATGTTACCTCAAGCTACCTCATTGGTCGCTTTTTAAAAACACATATACCCCGCACGCACACGCACACGCACACACACACACACACACACACACACACACACACACACACACACACACACACACACACACACACACACACACACACACACACACACACACACACACACACACACACACACACACACACACACACACAGCTGGGGACAGGAAATGCTAACTGCTAGCGTAAAATGCTAATTTGAAACTCGGAAACTGATCTAAGATGGGGTCAGGATCACACACGCACACACCGATAGGAGGGCGAGCAGCTTTTGACGAGGCATGCTGCCTTGGAAACCAGCCAGGAAGCTACCAGGGAGATGTGTGTGTGAGAGAGAGGATCTCAGAGATAGTAGCTAGGGAGACCTCGTCACATGGGAGCCCCTGTCACACAGTACTAGTTGTGGTTCTGAGGCTGGACACGCTCTAACCAGAGAGAGATATCTGAGGTCATGATAGGTTTGACTACAAGCTACAGTAGGCTACACTGTCTTCATTTGTTACCTCTGATCACTTGCCATTTGAAACACCATAAACTAACACACACACACACACACACACACACACACACACACACACACACACACACACACACACTTGCCTGAACACATCTTGTAGCTGCCATCTACGTCACCCCTCATGCTGGTGGCATTTCACTGTGCTACGGAATAGGGGTGGGAATCACCAGTTTCATCATGATACGATACGATATCGATTCTTTGGACAACGATACGATATTTGCCGATATCACAAAGTCTCTCACGATACAATACGATTAGATTAGATTCAGGTGCCTGCAATCGATATGAGATGATATCATATGCCCATTTAACACAATCAGTAACATTTAGATCAACTAAAAAAAGGTAACGAAAATATCATTTGACATTTGTATTTTTGAGCTCTTCCAGACATTTAAAGGAAAATCAATCTATTGTTTTGAATACAAATAGACCTCCTGTTCACTGTAAAGTGCCACGTTTTGATATATTGAGCTTTAAACTTTAAGCTCCATTTTTTGGAACTCAAAACTCACAACCTAAAACCCCTCCCTACCTCCCTCTCCCAAACCGTTCCTACAACAATTTGTTGATGTTGCATGATCATGTATAGGATAGGCCTACATTTATTATGTATTATATTGTTTATGTTTAAATAACATTTAAACATCAAACTCCTCTGACCTCATCTGGTCTTTCCAAAGACGCGCGCACACACACACAGAAAGGGAGAATGCTATGCTGTAACGTCTACACACACGGAGCTACTGCTGTTGTTCTTGGGCGGATATGAGACTCGCCACAGGATTTTCAAAATAAGAGTATCGATATGAATCGATCTTATTACATTGCATCGATCCGATTCGATCGTTGATAATTACATCGATGTATCGATCTGGATCGATGTATCGTCCCACCCCTACTACGGAAGTAGGTCATGTCAATAGTGCATCAGTGTTAATAGAACAGAGCGTTGGTACGGCCTACTGGATCCTCCCTATAAAACATCAGAGTAGCCTAGTGGATCCTCCCTATAAAACATCCAGAGTAGCCTACTGGATCCTCCCTATAAAACATCAGAGTAGCCTAGTGGATCCTCCCTATAAAACATCAGAGTAGCCTACTGGATCCTCCCTATAAAACATCAGAGTAGCCTAGTGGATCCTCCCTATAAAACATCCAGAGTAGCCTACTGGATCCTCCCTATAAAACATCAGAGTAGCCTAGTGGATCCTCCCTATAAAACATCAGAGTAGCCTACTGGATCCTCCCTATAAAACATCAGAGTAGCCTAGTGGATCCTCCCTATAAAACATCAGAGTAGCCTACTGGATCCTCCCTATAAAACATCCAGAGTAGCCTACTGGATCCTCCCTATAAAACATCCAGAGTAGCCTAGTGGATCCTCCCTATAAAACATCCAGAGTAGCCTACTGGATCCTCCCTATAAAACATCAGAGTAGCCTAGTGGATCCTCCCTATAAAACATCAGAGTAGCCTACTGGATCCTCCCTATAAAACATCCAGAGTAGCCTACTGGATCCTCCCTATAAAACATCCAGAGTAGCCTACTGGATCCTCCCTATAAAACATCCAGAGTAGCCTAGTGGATCCTCCCTATAAAACATCCAGAGTAGCCTACTGGATCCTCCCTATAAAACATCCAGAGTAGCCTACTGGATCCTCTCTATAAAACATCCAGAGTAGCCTACTGGATCCTCCCTATAAAACATCCAGAGTAGCCTACTGGATCCTCTCTATAAAACATCCAGAGTAGCCTAGTGGATCCTCCCTATAAAACATCCAGAGTAGCCTAGTGGATCCTCCCTATAAAACATCCAGAGTAGCCTAGTGGACTCTTCCTAGAAGACATCCTACATAAACGTCTTTTAAATATTTTCATAAAAACATTATTATTGACTGTGGTTAGGATGTGTGAGAGCTTGTCTTCACAAGGCTTGAGTACTGCATGATTTATGAAAATGTAATATTATTACTGTAATAGTATAATTTAGTTACTGTTACTTAAAAGTTGATCAATTGCGTCTCTCTTTCTCTCTCTGTACTGGTCTCTCTCTCTCTACACAGACTATATTTTACAAAAGACACATATGTCTTACAGAACAGACATCATTGCCTTACATTGAACCGTGTTGGAGGACATCCCGAAACATAAATCTATCTTATATATATAATATATACATATTAACAGACACACTTTCTCCTTTTACACACGTATTCACATCCATACATAGACAGGCAAGCCTTTTCACATTCACACACTACTGTACATGTGTTGGCTTATGCTTTTAAATCATTGACACATGTCAGATTGAAAAACAATATAACCTTGAAGGAAAAGGTTGCTTGTGGAACTTCTCCTGACTTTATTCAATATTGTTATATTGTTTAGGCTGTCTTAAATACTTCGAAGCTTCGTTCGATGGCACAAGCTTCGAACATTAAAAAAAAAATAGAAGTAAAATCAATTTTCTTTTTCAAAAATCTTTTTTTTTCAAATCTTTTTTTACTTCGATTTGTGTGTGTGTGTGTGTGTGTGTGTGTGTGTGTGTGTGTGTGTGTGTGTGTGTGTGTGTGTGTGTGTGTGTGTGTGTGTGTGTGTGTGTGTGTGTGTGTGTGTGTGTGTGTGTGTGCATGGGGCCATTGGGTGGGGCCGGGGGACAAATACACTGGAGGAAAGTAACCCAGCTCAGCACTGCCCAAATTATATCATCACTATTGCCTGTTTGAAGGATATCATCCTCAAACACATATACACCTACATGCCTTGTAGAATTCCACACATAAGAAAGAAAGATACTGGGATGAATAAACAAAATAGGAAATAAAATGTAGAAATGCATGCAATACATAAATAAATATGAATCTCCATATATGAAATAGAACATTTAGATAAGGTGCTACTGAGATGTTTTGGTGAGTTCTTTGTTTTTTTGTGGAAGTAGCCCTTCTTAAAAATGCATGAACATTCACTGATAATTGGTCTGTAGTGGAGTCTACAAGGTCTACATTGCCGGACCATGTAGAATCCGGACCTTGTAGACTGACATAATTCTGTGCATAGTTTAGTCTACACAGGCCATATTTCAAATAATCTAAATCTTACTTCATTCATCTCAAACATTCTTGATTTGGGGGATTGGTAGTTCCCATGAAATCTGAAGTTGTTCAAACGACAACAGCGATCCACCTTGAATTAAATCACACAGCCGAGTGAAACCTTGTTGGCTGCGTCACAGTCACGAAAGGGGCTACTTAATTAATTAATCCAATCCACTTTATTTATAGAGTACATTTAAAAACAACAAAGTTTACCAAAGTGCTGTACAAGTCCCACAACATAAGACAATTTTTTTTTCTCGAAGCTTTGAATAAAAATCGAAGCTCGATTGCCAAAAAAAGCTTTGAAGGTCAGCCCTACAGTTTACACTGCCTATTTTTACTTTTCTACTGTACTATAATAATTACCTGTATTATGTCTTTTACTATTACCATGTACCTCCCCTCCCCCCTCCCCCATGCTGCTATGATGCCTGAATTTCCCCAAGGGGATCAATAAAGGAATAGCTCATCTCATCTCATCTTTCCCTGGTGCACCAGTTATGACACCAGTTATGACCACTGTTATGACTCTTTGAAGAAACATTTAGATTTTTGTATCACTTAGGCCCTGTTTAGACGGAAACGCTAGCAGGTGAATCCGCAAAAATATTTTTTCGGTTGTGCCTTTCGTTTATACGGAAACAGCGTTTTTACGGGGTGAAACCGCAAAAAAGTGAGACTACCTTCCAGGGTGGAATTCCTAGAAACGATAAACCTTTGCCGCTATCATCTAAACCAGGGGTAGGCAACCCTAGGCACGCATGCCTGCATAGGCACGCGGGGGCATTTTCATAGGCACAGGGGGCAGCAGGAAAAATTATATTTATAATTATATTATATATATATTTTTTTTTTATATTATAGTGAAATATTTTGCACTGTTGTCACATTTATCTTGTTGAAATCCTCCCACAGGTTATTTTTACTACCACATATTTAATTGAGACCCTTTATTTGTTTATTATTTCAATTTAGCTGGAAATACATTGCTACATCATTCAGTAACATTTGCAGAGCCTTATGGGACCAGTGGGATTAATTAACAAATTTTATTATTTATTTTTCTATTTCATTGAACATTGCACATGTTAAAAGCCATTTTTTTACTCAAAATGTGAGTATTACCAAGTAAACTTGTGTTCTTAAAACAATGACAATAAACATAGTTTTATTAGGTTGAAATAATGTGGTTGTGTACTTATTTTTCTGTTAACTTATTATGGATTGAAAACTGAAAACCTTAATGCACAGTAACTGAACTCAATATTTTTAAGTTCTTTTTTGTATTTTATTTTTTTATTATTTTTTAAACAAACATATAAACAAACATGACAACACACGATAAGATATACAAGCATTAATTGTCAGGGCACATCCAATGAGATCACCTTTTAGTTAGTTGTCTTATATAAGATATACCCATAATACCTGTTATCTAAAAAAAAAAACTACACACATATGCTCAGCTCGAACCCCCCCTTCCCGGACCCCACCTTGAGAAGTACCTCCACTATCCCTCGCACCTAACCAGACACTACCATTATAAGCTAGTTTTTATTCTCTCCACCACTTCTAACCACATTGACATTTTGGATTCATTGAGACCCAGAATTCTTGCTGTAGATATTTCATGGTAAATTACATCGAGATATGTAAGAAACCAAACTTTACGGCACATTTTTTCCGGTTGAAACCAGCGTGATGCGATCAGCTTTTTGGCTACTGTGATACCCGATAAAACCAATCTCTTTAGCTGTGGATTCACTGCAAACTCAAAAACATCATTCAACAGCAATACCGAGGGGTGTACAGGTATATTCCAAGATACGAGTTTTGATATTTGTTGGGTCACATCTTTCCAGAATGCCTTAACTGGTGAGCAGTCCCAATACATGTGCATAAATGTCCCTTCGTCCCCATTTGTACATTGGGTGCATTTGGAATCTTGTTTGAGCCCCATTCGGCACAGTCTTATAGGAGTCAAGTATGTCCTGTGAATATAGTTAAGATTGATTTGTTGATGATCCGGGTTCCTTGATGTAAGTCGGACATTTGCCCAGGCTCCTTGCCAATCAAATATTTTTAAGTTCTGGTAACTTATTATTATTTTTTTCCCCCAGTGTAGTCTTGCGATCAATCAAAACTTATTTACACGATATACCTCACATTCACCCTCCATTCACATCCTGGTGTTCTCCTGGTGTTCTCCATTAGGCCTGTAGGTGGAGCTATGACAGCACACGTACAGTACACACACCGATGGTGTGTGATGTGTCCAAAAATGAATGGGCAAATGTGAGTGAAATGGTCGCACTGTATGCAGCTGTTTGTCTGCATTGCATCCCCCCCCCCCCAACTCAGATTTAGGGTTGATACAACCATCATAATAATATTGTTAATAATAACAATAATAATGATGTAATAATGTAAAAATTATCATTAAAAAGATATGATTATGAGAAAAAAAATTACGATGCATGGAATATTGTTGAGGCACACTAGTTACAACTATATTTCAAACAGGCACTCCATGTCAAAAAGGTTGCTGACCCCTGATCTAAACTGTCAAACCGCATAAAACGATGACGAAAGGGTTGTCAAGGCTCTCGTCGCGCGTACTGCTTACATCACAGGCATGCGCCAGTAGCCTAGAAGCGTAAACAAAGCATGTCTGATTCTATCCATGGCAATCACCTGAAGGCTACATTGGCAGTACTTTTAAATACACAAGAATCTGTCCCGCGGCGTGACTGGACCCACTGTCTGTGAGTGACTCTGCTTTGGTCCAATCACATTCCCCACCCACAGTCTGCGAATCAGAGGCAGAGTAGGGCGGGTCTTCACAGCACGTCATGTGACATATGCGCCAATCGTGTGACAGCGGGGCTCAGTCGTCTCGAGTTGTTACAGCCTCGTCTGCACGGAGAATTCCATCCCAAAACGCTAGTCTAAACGCAAAATTAGACCGTAAGACGACTTTTGCGGTTTCTGTTCAGACTCTCTCCGTCTAAACGTAGCCTTAGATACCAGAACAATGTAAGTGATATTGTACATTTTCAGTAAAAGGGTGATAAAAGTAAACAAGTTGAGTTTGGTGTTCTTTCAAAAGAGCTGTGTCTTTTTCCTCCACACGTGACGAACATCACAGCCCTGAGCTAAGGTCATTAAAAGATAAGAGAAGATATTCCTTTATTGATCCCCTTGGGGAAATTCATGCATCATATCAGCATGGGGGAGGGGCATGGGAGGTACAGGTAGTAGGAGACATGATACAGGTCATAGAATTATAGTACAAAAAAATTATAGTAAAAAAAATAGGCAGTAAACAATATAACAATTAATAATTAACTCTCTGGACATGCACATATGGGCAAGTAGTAGTAAAAAGCCAATGTTATGTGTAGACTGAGATGAATATGCACATATGGGTTGATTCCACAAGGTTGACACAACATTAAAAGGTACACTCAGAGGCAGCGCCCTTTTCACATTCTTACACTGGAGAGCAGCGGCTTTTGTGTACTTCCTCAAATTCGGAGCTACCTGTGTGACAACAACTAATCCTGGGAACCTACAGTATCATGGTCGCCATCACCTAGCTGGCCACACGGTCATCCAGGGAATGCTAATGTGAAACTCCGAAACCGATCTAGGATGGGGTCAGGATCTCACACACGGACATGCACACACACACACACACAGGACACATGCACACACAGGACACATGCACACACACAGGACACATGCACACACACAGGACACATGCACACACACAGGACACATGCACACACACACAGGACACATGCACACACACACGGGACACATGCATTCACACAGGACACATGCACACACACAGGACACATGCACACACACAGGACACATGCACACACACAGGACACATGCACACACACACAGGACACATGCACACACACACAGGACACATGCACACACACAGGACACATGCATTCACACACACAGGACACATGCAATGTCATGCATTCACACAGGACACATGCACACACACACACACACAGGACACATGCAATGTCATGCATTCACACAGGACACATGCACACACACACACACACACAGGACACATGCACACACACACAGGACACATGCATTCACACAGGACACATGCACACACACAGGACACATTCACACACACACAGGACACATGCACACACACAGGACACATGCACACACACACACACATAGGACACATGCACACACACAGGACACATGCATTCACACAGGACACATGTACACACACAGGACACATGCACACACACACACACACAGGACACATGCACACACACACAGGACACATGCACACACACAGGACACATGCACACACACACACACACACAGGACACATGCACACACACACAGGACACATGCACACACACAGGACACATGCACACACACACAGGACACATGCATTCACACACCAGCCCTCTTATGGAAGCAGGGTTGGCTGATGTGCCACAGGGCTCAGGTCAACCATACACTCTGACATCATCAACACAAACGCTCCACTCTAAATATGTCACATCTCATTCCACTACAGTACTGTACATGCTACTGGTGGTGGTGGTGGTAGTGGTGATGGTATACTGTATGTATGTGTGTATATGTGTGTGTGTGTGTACTGTGTAGCGAGCGTTCTGAATGGTCCTGTTGAATCTTGATGGTGTGAAAAAACATGATGGTAGTGTGTGTGTGTGTGTGTGTGTGTGTGTGTGTGTGTGAGAGAGAGAGAGAGTGTGTGACACGCTACAAGTTCATGTCTGTAGTATACTGTACCATGGTTCCCAGCCAATGACTGGTGCTATACAAACTCTGTCAAATACAAGGATACAACCAAGATAAGCCCCCTACCCTGCCACACACACACACACACACACACACACACACACACACACACACACACACACACACACACACACACACACACACACACACACACACACACACACACACACACACACACACACACACACACACACACACACACACACACACACACACACACACACACACACACACACACACACACACACACACACACACACACACACACACACACACACACACACACACACACACACACACACACACACACACACACACACACACACACACACACACACACACACACACACACACACACACACACACACACACACAGGAAGTGACCTGCCACCCTAAGAAGCCCAGTGATTTACAATAGGAACAGGTTGGCCTGGGTTACAAGGCAGCAAATCCAATCAAGAGGAAGCAGCGTGCCTGTGTTAAGGACACACCCTAATAAGATATGGAGGGAAGAATGAGAAGAAAAAGATGGCCTCTGCCTCTCCTTCTCTCCGGCTCCCTCTCTCTCCTCTTTCCCTCTCCTCTTGGCCACTCAGGGGAGGAGAAACCGCATTACAAGACATCCCCCGGGCACAGATTAGCATCTCCAGTCGCCAGCATCACACGGCACTAACCCTTTCACTGCCACACAATATAAGGTTAACCCTTTACGTTTTGGTAGTGCGGCAGTGAAAGGGCTAATGCTGGAGAGGAGGGTGGGGTGGAGGGCTGGGTGGCTGGTTGGGAGACACTGGGTGAACCAGGGCTATAGACAACCCCGGTGATCACGGGAGACATCTTTACCCCGTTCCTATAACAGACTCATAACAGATGTTTTATTGCACGATACTGTAAATCCAATTCCTTCTTACTGGACATCATTGTAAAGGAAGGTCCAGCTGGCTGGGCTATAGATGCGTGTGATAACAGTTTGTACTTCAAGATTACTTGTGAAGCTTTACTAGTGGAAACTCACTTGATTGAACTCAGACTCATGGTTTAAAGGAAGTTTAGTTTGACTAGTGAGACCAGCAGGCAGCACAGCCATGATGATGACTAGTGAGACCAGCAGCCATGATGACTAGTGAGACCAGCAGCCATGATGATGACTAGTGAGACCAGCAGGCATGATGACTAGTGAGACCAGCAGCCATGATGACTAGTGAGACCAGCAGCCATGATGATGACTAGTGAGACCAGCAGGCATGATGACTAGTGAGACCAGCAGCCATGATGACTAGTGAGACCAGCAGGCATGATGACTAGTGAGACCAGCAGCCATGATGACTAGTGAGACCAGCAGGCATGATGACTAGTGAGACCAGCAGCCATGATGACTAGTGAGACCAGCAGGCATGATGACCAGTGAGACCAGCAGGCATGATGACCAGTGAGACCAGCAGGCATGATGACCAGTGAGACCAGCAGGCATGATGACCAGTGAGACCAGCAGGCATGATGACCAGTGAGACCAGCAGCCATGATGACCAGTGAGACCAGCAGGCATGATGACCAGTGAGACCAGCAGCCATGATGACCAGTGAGACCAGCAGGCATGATGACCAGTGAGACCAGCAGCCATGATGACCAGTGAGACCAGCAGCCATGATGACCAGTGAGACCAGCAGCCATGATGACCAGTGAGACCAGCAGCCATGATGACTAGTGAGACCAGCAGACATGATGACTAGTGAGACCAGCAGGCATGATGACTAGTGAGACCAGCAGCCATGATGACTAGTGAGACCAGCAGGCAGCACAGCCATGATGACTAGTGAGACCAGCAGCCATGCTGACTAGTGAGACCAGCAGCCATGATGACTAGTGAGACCAGCAGGCAGCACAGCCATGATGACTAGTGAGACCAGCAGCCATGCTGACTAGTGAGACCAGCAGCCATGATGACTAGTGAGACCAGCAGCTAGGGGTGGACGGTATGGTCTAAAATGTATATCACGGTATAATTTGAAGCATAGACGGTAACGGTATATATCACGGTATCATCGTTTTTGATAAAACATTTTTTTTTATTTTATATAATTTTTTTTTTTATAAAATATATATATTATATAATTAGACTTGTACTTGTATTATCTGCGAGACATCGCCACCACGCAACAAGCTCCACTGTCTGTGTGTACTCTAGTAGCCTCCAGCTACGGCCAGGATTCTCCGGAGCTGCACCTGGACCTATACTCGAGTAGCCTCGAGCAGAGCTACGGCCAGGATTCTCCGGCGCTGCACCTGGACCCTATTGTATTGGTATAACGTTAGCAAGCCCTCAGCTCGAATACGCATCGAATCAGTGTTATAAGACATTGATATCAGGAGCTATCTGTAGCTACTGCTAGCCGGATATATAACGTTAATACAACGCCTCAGTGAATTATTTAGTTCAATGGGACATTTCGTTTTGAACGGTGAACTAACTTGCGTTAACGTGAGCTAACAGCTAACAGGTAGCACACACGTCTCTACTAGACTTTGTGGAGCGTTTGTTGATGTCAGGAGCTATCGGTAGCTGGCCGACTAGATACCGTCCGGTTAGACAATGCCTCATCATGTATTAAACTAAAAGTGAATAGTTGACTGGGTCATTTTGTAACGGTAGCTAAGCTAACGTTAGCTCAGGGAGATGCCGCCGTCCTCCTAGACCCACTAGACTACTAGACCCGATCTATTTTTAGGGGCAAATGCGAGTGAAATAGTCGCGCTGTGGTTACATGACGTCATTGCTATTTTAGAGCTGCACTACCGGTTACACGGTATAGTCAAAATCCATACCGTAGAGCAAATTCATACCGTTTATACCGTATACCGTTTATACCGTCCACCCCTACCAGCAGCCATGATGACTAGTGAGACATGGTGGTTCTATCTGACATTTTGGCCAAAAAAAGAGTGATTCATATACAGTAACGCAGCTCTAAGAATATGTGGGCAAAGTTAGATTTTTTTTAATGAAGAATCTTAATTAAATGTGTTTACTAGTTTTTCTCTATGAGGATGTGAAAACCTTAAAGCTCAGTATCTCAAAAGCTACTCTGAGCGTAGCTCACGGTTTCCTCTGCATTAGTTGCATGGCCGAGCTGGCCAGTTCAGGAAGAAGCCCCGTTACCTGCTGGAAATTATAAATAGTAACCAGAGCTAACGCCCAAGGACCCTTCAGAGAAGATGTATGGATCTGTCCCGGGCTGCTATATGAGTAGCTATGCTCAGAGAGGGAGGTCGGGGACCGGCATTGCAGTCATAGTACATCTGCAAAAAAAATGTATCTTTATATACGAGATAGATGACCAAAAGTCAAATTATGTCCCGAGTCACACTCACATTGACGTAATGCACCAGGCTCTCCTGTTCATTGACCTTATAGGTCTGGACTCCGTACTCTTTGGCCAATCGGAGGATGCGGTTCTGAGTGGGCCCAACATAGGCCCCTCCCAGATCAACCCACTTGGTCTCCTTGTTCTGTTTAAAAAAATGACAAAAAAAATATATAAATATTCTGTTTAATATGCATGATCTGTAGCAATAGAAAATCGAGTGAGAGTGAGAGAGTGAGAGAGTGAGAGGGAGAAAGAGAGGGAGAGAGAGCGAGAGAGGGGGGGGGGAGGTGGGAGAAATAGAGAGAAGGGGGCGAGATGGAGAGAGAGATATATAAAGGGGGAGGGGGAGAGAGAGAGTGAAAGAGGAGGAGAGAGAGAGAGTGAGAGAGGAGGAGAGGGAGAGAGAGAGCGAGGGAGAGAGAGAGAGCTTGGGTCTTACCCGTACGGTGAAGGTCCTTCCACCAACCCGGTCTCTAGCCTCTAACACCACAGGACTCAACCCACTGGCCCTCAACAACTTAGCTGCACTCAGCCCTGCAGACAGACAGACAGAGAAGGGGGCAGACAGATAGTCAGAGAAGGGGGCAGACAGCCAGACAGACAGACAGACAGACAGACAGACAGACAGACAGACAGACAGACAGACAGACAGACAGACAGACAGACAGACAGACAGACAGACAGACAGACAGACAGACAGAAAAGAGGGCAGACAGATAGTCAGAGAAGGGGGCAGACAGACAGACAGATAGATAGTCAGAGAAGGGGGCAGACAGATAGTCAGAGAAGGGGGCAGACAGACAGTCAGAGAAGGGGGCAGACAGATAGTCAGAGAAGGGGGCAGACAGACAGACAGACAGACAGACAGACAGACAGACAGACAGACAGACAAGGGGGCAGACAGACAGAGAGATAAGAGAGATAAGGGGGCAGACAGACAGACAGAGAAGGGGGCAGACAGACAGACAGATAAGAGAGATAAGGGGGCAGACAGACAGGAAGAGAGACATTACACATCAGACTTGACATGTTCCCCTTTCTCTTCCACGTCTCCCGTCACATGTCCCGGTGAGCGTCCCGACCGCAGGGGTTGAGGCCATGATGCCGGTGGACAACACAGATGACTGATGCTTGGCCCAGAGGCACGTGGGCTATGTGTCTAATATGGCCGTCGCTTATCAATGATTTGTTTTGTTTACATCAGGGTGAATGCTGTTGTATTCGCAAATATGAGAGCCAGCAATACGCAGCTCCAGTTAACCTAATTTATACCGTAATGAATCATTAAAAAAATATACCGTTAACTGGAATATGTTGTTTCTTTACACATATGTTGGATTATGTACTGTAATTGGTTTGTCATGACAAACCAATAAAAACCGCTGTTACGCTGCCACCACCCGCTTCAATGACAGAGCTCTCATATTTGCGAATGCATTGATAAGCGACGGCCATATTAGACACATAATTTAAGATATAGTTTATGCATTCGCAAATATGAGAGCTCTGTCATTGAAAGGGCTTCTACAACGGAAGACGGCCGCTGCTGCTGGAGCTGGACCGAGTCAAGCCGGCGGCAGCGCGGCACACGGAAGCCGGGGAGAAACCACTGCATCGCCCCGCTGGCGCTTCACAGCGTGAGAGTGTAAAGTCGCGGCTCATGTGCATGCGCGGGCGTAAACGATAACTGGGGGGCGTGCTAGCGTAGGGTCACGTGGGCTTAGTGGCCAATCAGAGGAACCCGGAAACTGAACAGCGTTGTAGAAGGCATAGACGCTCCCTGCCCACTAACTCAGTGATCCTGAACAATAGTTCTCCGCGTGTCGCATTCTTTCTTTTCTTGTGTTTTTTCATCTGTGACCCTGGACTTGACTTAGGACGTCCCGCTGCTCTAAGAGGACCCCCCGCCGCGCACACACACACACACACACACACACACACACACACACACACACACACACACACACACACACACACACACACACACACACACACACACACACACACACACACACACACACACACACACACACACACACACACACACACACACACACACACACACACACACACACACACACACACACACACACACACACACACACACACACACACGAGCTCAGCCGCTCCCCGACAAACGCCACCGGATGACACCACCCAAAAGGAGAGGGGATCACTAGTTAACTGCAGATGCTATTTCCATAACTACTGTATCTTTACCTTCAGTAGGCCCAACTCAAGGAGAGATGAGGAAACGGTTGAGGAAGTACTGCCCCCTGAGCAGGAGATTAGGGATTAAATGAACAGTCTATGGTTTCAGTCGTTCCAATGGCACCCCGTCGCCACACTGCAATGTGTTTACAGTCATTGGATTGAAGATATTGGATTTAAATATATTAGCCTTTAATATAAGGACAGTATGTGATTAAAGATATTGGATTTAAATCTATTAGCCTATAAGGACAGTATGTGACAACTAGAAAAGTGACAAAGTGTGAGAAACACAACCACAACACGACATACTGTACTGTACTGTACAGTAAAGCAGCTGATCTGCTGATTATGTGAGAAGAGTGGGGAGAGAGAGAGAGAGAGGAGAGGAAATCCTGGGCTTTCACTTCCTCACTGACTGACTGACTGATGACCGACTGACTGGTTGAATAACTGGCTGGCTGGTTGGCTGGCTGAATAAATAAATTACAAACCTATGGATGGATGAATGGATGAACGAACGAATGAATGAATGAATGAATGAATGAATGAGAATCCTCAGAGGTAACAAGGCTTTCCACACACTAATCCCAGGTAAGCTCTGTTTTAGCTTAAATTCAAGACATTACACAAACATACACATGCACACACATACACACACTTGGAGGATTAGGCAGCATAATAGCGGCTTTGGTTTTCGTCAGTCAAACAGCCATTCAAGAGCCTACTGTAGTGCACAGAAGAAAAAGAGAGAAAAAGAGAAAGAAAAAGCAGAAGAAAGAGACAGAGAGGGAGATAGATGAGATGAGAGAGATGACTGTTTACAGTATGTCAGCTAGCATAGAGACAAACATTTATATCAAACAATATTCTTGCTTAAAGGAACACACCAACTTTTTGGGAAATTTGCTTATTTGCCATCTCCCCTGAAGTTAGACAAGCAGATACATACCCTTTTCTTCTCTGTGCATGCATTTGGCTTAGGGAACAGCCACACCGTTAGCCTAGCTTAGCGTCATTCACTGGAAGTAGGTGTGCCAGTGTAGCCTAGTTCCCAACAGTCACGAAATACACTCCAAATACAACTCCAAAACTTCCCTGTAAACATGTTGTGACCTGTGTATTTATCACATGGGGACATTTAAAAGAAAATTGGACATTTTTGTTTCAGAAATTATTTTTCAAAAAACAACAGGGCCTTTTTTCTTTTTTTTTTTTTTACTTTTTCTGTATTTTTGCTCCCATCCCAATTTAGTCGTTATGCCAATTCCCTTCCTGGTCGTTGCGTGCATTGCCCCACTGTCGGCCTAGGGAGGGTGTAGAACTACCATTTGCCTCCTCCGATACATGTGGAGTCAGCCAGCCGCTTCTTTTCACCTGACAGGCGCGAGGACTCTCACTGGGGGAATGTAACGCATGCAGAGTTTCACGCTATTTCCCCCCGATCCCCTCCCTGCTGAACAGTTGCCCTGACCAACCAGTAGGAACCGCAGTTTACAACGACCAGGACACATACCCCGCCGGCTTCCCACCCGCTAACACTGCCAATTGTGTTAGTAGGGACGACTGACCAAGCCCGGAGGTACCGCTGACAGCTGGATTCGATCCCAGAGTCTCTGCGGTGGTAGGCGAGTGCATTCTCCACTGCGCTACCCAGCCGCCCAAACAACAGGGCTTTTGAGGTGATGAAATCACTGCGCCCAGGCAGCAGTGGTTGGGCAAAAAATATTCTAATTGTCTAATTCTTAATTTTTTCTTTTTTTTTCATGTGGTAAATACACAGGACACAACATGTTTACAGGAATGTTTTGGATTTGGAGTGTATTTCGTGACTGTTGGGCACTAGGCTACACTGGCACACCTACTTCCAGTGAATGATGCTAAGCTAGGCTAACAGTGCAGCTGTTCCCTAAGCCAAATGAATGCACAGAGAAGAAAAGGGTATGTATCTGCTTGTCTAACTCCAGGGTAGATGGCAAATAAGCTAATTTCCCAAAAAGTTGGTGTGTTCCTTTAAGGACATGGGGGGGAGGAGAGAGAGAGAAAGAGAAAGAGGGAGAGAATGAGAGAGAGAGAGAGTGCAAAATGTAGAGAGCCGTCCAAACAAAAGAAAGATGTAGTATTTTCCTCCAAGCATGGTGCTGCACACCCCTCAATAGGAGCTCACATCTGAGTCAATGTTTTCATGCCCCTCCAGATCTCTCTGAGCCTGGACGGCCAGCAGGGTTTATATTAGTTTAAACATACTTTGTCATGTATTACCCAACCCCCCCCCCCCACTATGCAAACACACCCACCCCGCCAGGCGCACAGAGAAAGCATTAGACCTCAGCCAGATGAGGCCTACAGATCTCCATGGCTAACCTGATGCTATTAGGTGTGCTCTACTAAAAAAAAGGTCAGACGTGCCGATGTCCAAACAAGAGCCGGCTTTCACTGCCTCTCCAGCTCTGTGTTTATGCCTCACAGCACTCGACAACAAATACATCAAGGCAGGATGAAACTTCATGTCGGATACTGCTTTGATCAGACACCCCATTTGTGGCATTATATCCCATTATGAAAAATAAATCCCCAGATGAATATGAAGAAGAGATGAATAAAAAGCCATCATTATCGGACGGAGCATTCCTTTCTTCCGCTGCCTCCATCTCCTTGTGAGTCATTTCCCCCACGATGACGAACGAGGTGAAAGGAAGAGATGAGATGCGCAGCTAGTATTAAGCAGCGGGAACATTGCCACGCTGACACTGTTCGGTTCCAACACTTCATCAGAGGAGAAGGCGGCAGATTGATATTCTGCTCAGGGAGCTATGAAAGACAACCTGGAAGGAGAGATGTCGGAGAGTTTGAGCAAGACTCTTTGGGTTCACCCAGGGAGAGTACATAAAGATGGTTGGGACTGGAATGTGGGTTGGATTGGAGTGTGATAAAACTCTGAATCTGTATCTGAGTGTGGGTTGGATTGGAGTGTGGGTTGGGATTAGAGTGTGGGTTGGATTGGAGTGTGGGTTGGATTGGAGTGTGGGTTGGATTGGAGTGTGGGTTGGAAACTGGGTTATCCAAGGACCCTCGGGGGATTCCAGGGGGCCACCAGTAAAATATAGAAATGTTAAATTTCACTATTATTTCATTTACTAGAAGTAGGAACATGTCAAATCTGATCATGGATTCTGATAATAGATTTCAGTTTTCTCTGCACCTACAGTTTATGCTAAACAACAACAGTATTTTCAGATGGAGGTCTCTGTCACAGGCTGTACTGTAACCACATAACTAGCTGTCACAGGCTGTACTGTAACCACATAACTACCTATCACAGGCTGTACTGTAACCACATAACTAGCTGTCACAGGCTGTACTGTAACCACATAACTAGCTGTCACAGGCTGTTCTGTAACCACATAACTAGCTGTCACAGGCTGTACTGTAACCACATAACTAGCTGTCACAGGCTGTACTGTAACCACATAACTAGCTGTCACAGGCTGTACTGTAACCACATAACTAGCTGTCACAGGCTGTACTGTAACCACATAACCAGGGGGCGAAATTAAAGCCCGCCGCCCACCAGGGGCGCTCAGTTTTTACCTTTGGCGCTTGCCACTGAGAGCCCTGCCCGCCGTGTGGCGTGTAGACGTGTAGTTCATAACGATACTCTTATTTTGAAAATCTGTGCGGGTCTCATTTCCGGCCCAAGCGCAGCTAGAGTCATAATATCGATGGCTCCGGCAGTTAGCAGCATTCGGTTCGTATGATATTCTTATTTTGAAAAAAAACGTGGCAACGAGTCATATCCGCCCAGCCGGGCCAGCCCTGCAGCGGGATACTATTGGCTTCTGCTCGTATCAACACAGAGCGGCCCGCAGCTCTAGTGCCACTGCTAACGTTAAGCTCTCAGAATGGTAGCAGCTCGCCCGCAGCATCTAGTGCTAACGTTAAGCTCTCAGAATGGTAGCAGCTCGCCCGCAGCATCTACAGTAGTGCTAACGTTAAGCTCTCAGAATGGTAGCAGCTCGCCCGCAGCATCTAGTGCTAACGTTAAGCTCTCAGAATGGTAGCAGCTCGCCCGCAGCATCTAGTGCTAACGTTAAGCTCTCAGAATGGTAGCAGCTCGCCCGCAGCTCTAGTGCTAACGTTAAGCTCTCAGAATGGTAGCAGTCTGCTCTAGTCTAGATCGGACCTCCATGAGCTACCGTTACTGTTTAAACAATGACCCAGTCAACTATTCACTTTTAGTTTAATACATGGCGAGGCATTGTCTAACGGTATCTAGCTGGCTAGCTACTGATAGCTGCTGATATCAACATGCTCCAGCAATAGTCGACTCGAGTGCATAATACCTCCGTTCCCTCGTTAGCTAGCTGTTAGCTAGCTCACGTTAGATCTATATGTCCCAGTAAATTAAATTGTCTTAACGTTATCTAGCGGGCTAGCAGTAGCTACAGATAGCTCCTGATATCAATGTCTTATAACATTGATTCAACGCGTATTCTAGCTGAGGGCTTGATGAATGTGATTAGACCAAAGAACCGCAATATTATACCAATAGGGTCCAGCTGCAGCACCGGAGAATCCTTGCATGCTGAATGTAGAGTATTAGTATAGGGTCTAGCTGCATCGCCGGAGAATCCTTGCTGGAGCTGGAGGCTGTCCCCGACCGCCAAGAACCTTGGTGTTGTCCTCGACGACCAGTTGAACTTCTCTGCTCACATCGCAGCGACAACCAGAACCTGCCGATTCCTCCTGAGCAACGTCAGAAGGATACGCCCCTTCCTGACAAAAGAAGCCACCCAACTCCTCGTCCAATCAACAGTCATCTCCCGCCTCGACTACTGCAACGCACTGCTCGCTGGCCTCCCGGCTACTGCCACTAAGCCTCTTCAACTCATTCAGAACGCAGCGGCCCGCCTGATCTCAAACCTACCGAAGTCGGCCCATGTCACCCCACTTCTTAGGGACCTGCACTGGCTCCCCATTGCTGCACGAATCCGCTTCAAGGCCCTTGACCTAGCATACCGTGCGGCAAAGGGAACTGCTCCCGCCTACCTCCGGTCAATGGTCTCTAACTACACACCCTCAAGACCCCTACGCTCTGCATCTTCTGGCCGCCTCAGACCTACTCCTATCCAAGCTCCGGGAGGGTCATCAAAGAGAAGTCGCCTATTCTCAGTCCTTGCCCCACAATGGTGGAATGAACTACCCACCCCAGTTAGGACAGCCGAAACACGTCCAATCTTTCGCCGTCGACTAAAGACTCACTTCTTCAACCATTATCTGAATTAAAAAAAAAAAAAAAAAAAAAAAAAAAAAATCTAACCCTAACTAACCATACTGTCATGCACTTGTCCTAATAAACTAACCTACACTGTAGCACTCAACACTTTGATGAACATTGTTACTCAGCTGATAGAGTTGTGCTCTTCCTGATGGCTTGTCGTACAGAACTTGTAAGTCGCTTTGGATAAAAGCGTCAGCTAAATGACTAAATGTAAATGTAAATGTAAATGTACTCAAGTATACACAGACAGTGGAGCTGTTTGCAGATAGCGAGCATTTTGACTTATTGCGTGGTGGCGATGTCTCGCAGATAATACAACTACAAGTATGATTATATAATATATATTTTATTTAAAAAAAAAATTATATAAAATATATATATATTTTTTTTTAATCAAAAAAATTTGGCAGGTAAGAAATATGCTTGGCGGGTAGATTCTTCCCATCTACCCGCCACTGGCCGGTGAGTCAAAAAGTTAATTTCGCTCCCTGCACATAACTAGCTGTCACAGGCTGTACTGTAACCGCATAACTAGCTGTCACAGGCTGTACTGTAACCACATAACTACCTATCACAGGCTGTACTGTAACCACATAACTAGCTGTCACAGGCTGTACTGTAACCACATAACTAGCTGTCACAGGCTGTACTGTAACCACATAACTACCTATCACAGGCTGTACTGTAACCACATAACTAGCTGTCACAGGCTGTACTGTAACCACATAACTAGCTGTCACAGGATGTACTGTAACCGCATAACTAGCTGTCACAGGCTGTACTGTAACCACACTAGCTGTCACAGGCTGTACTGTAACCGCATAACTAGCTGTCAGAGGCTGTACTGTAACCACATAACTAGCTGTCACAGGCTGTACTGTAACCACACTAGCTGTCACAGGCTGTACTGTAACCACATAACTAGCTGTCACAGGCTGTACTGTAACCACACTAGCTGTCACAGGCTGTACTGTAACCACATAACTAGCTGTCACAGGCTGTACTGTAACCACATAACTACCTATCACAGGCTGTACTGTAACCACATAACTACCTATCACAGACTGTACTGTAACCGCATAACTACCTATCACAGGCTGTACTGTAACCACATAACTAGCTGTCACAGGCTGTACTGTAACCACATAACTAGCTGTCACAGGATGTACTGTAACCACACTAGCTGTCACAGGCTGTACTGTAACCACATAACTAGCTGTCACAGGCTGTACTGTAACCACATAACTAGCTGTCACAGGCTGTACTGTAACCACATAACTACCTATCACAGGCTGTACTGTAACCACATAACTACCTATCACAGGCTGTACTGTAACCGCATAACTACCTATCACAGGCTGTACTGTAACCACACTAGCTGTCACAGGCTGTACTGTAACCACATAACTACCTATCACATGCTGTACTGTAACCACATAACTAGCTGTCACAGGCTGTACTGTAACCACATAACTACCTATCACAGGCTGTACTGTAACCGCATAACTACCTATCACAGGCTGTACTGTAACCACATAACTACCTATCACAGGCTGTACTGTAACCGCATAACTACCTATCACAGGCTGTACTGTAACCACATAACTAGCTGTCACAGGCTGTACTGTAACCACATAACTAGCTGTCACAGGCTGTACTGTAACCACATAACTAGCTGTCACAGGATGTACTGTAACCGCATAACTACCTATCACAGGCTGTACTGTAACCACATAACTAGCTGTCACAGGCTGTACTGTAACCACATAACTAGCTGTCACAGGATGTACTGTAACCACATAACTAGCTGTCACAGGCTGTACTGTAACCACATAACTAGCTGTCACAGGATGTACTGTAACCGCATAACTACCTATCACAGGCTGTACTGTAACCACATAACTAGCTGTCACAGGCTGTACTGTAACCACATAACTACCTATCACAGGCTGTACTGTAACCACATAACTAGCTGTCACAGGCTGTACTGTAACCACATAACTAGCTGTCACAGGCTGTACTGTAACCACATAACTAGCTGTCACAGGCTGTACTGTAACCACATAACTAGCTGTCACAGGATGTACTGTAACCGCATAACTACCTATCACAGGCTGTACTGTAACCACATAACTAGCTGTCACAGGCTGTACTGTAACCACATAACTAGCTGTCACAGGATGTACTGTAACCACATAACTAGCTGTCACAGGCTGTACTGTAACCACATAACTAGCTGTCACAGGATGTACTGTAACCACATAACTACCTATCACAGGCTGTACTGTAACCACATAACTAGCTGTCACAGGCTGTACTGTAACCACATAACTAGCTGTCACAGGCTGTACTGTAACCACATAACTAGCTGTCACAGGATGTACTGTAACCACATAACTAGCTGTCACAGGCTGTACTGTAACCACATAACTAGCTGTCACAGGATGTACTGTAACCACATAACTAGCTGTCACAGGATGTACTGTAACCGCATAACTAGCTGTCACAGGCTGTACTGTAATCACATTACAATCTCTGATCTAACAAATAGGTTGTTACTTACACACACATTATCGTTCACTCTCTATTGTTGTGGATTCAAATATAAATACAGTGATTATTCCCATGGGACCATTGCTTGTTTGAATCTCTCGTCCCCAAAGATGAACAGGCAAAGCCTCTTGACCTCCACCTTCCACCCCACTGAACGACCTCCACCTCCCACCCTACTGAGCGACCTCCACCTCCCACCCCACTGAGCGACCTCCACCTCCCACCCCACTGAGCGACCTCCACCTCCCACCCCACTGAGCGACCTCCACCTCCCACCCCACTGAGCGACCTCCACCTCCCACCCCACTGAACGACCTCCACCTCCCACCCCACTGAGCGACCTCCACCTCCTAACCCACTGAACCTCCACCTCCCAGCTACTGAACCTCCACCTCCCAGCCTACTGAACCTCCACCTCCTAACCCACTGAACCTCCACCTCCTAACCCACTGAACCTCCACCTCCTAACCCACTGAACCTCCACCTCCTAACCCACTGAACCTCCACCTCCCAGCCCACTGAACCTCCACCTCCCACCCCACTGAGTGACCTCCACCTCCTAACCCACTGAACCTCCACCTCCTAACCCACTGAACCTCCACCTCCCAGCCTACTGAACCTCCACCTCCTAACCCACTGAACCTCCACCTCCTAACCCACTGAACCTCCACCTCCCAGCCCACTGAACCTCCACCTCCCACCCCACTGAGTGACCTCCACCTCCTAACCCACTGAACCTCCACCTCCTAACCCACTGAACCTCCACCTCCCACCCCACTGAACCTCCACCTCCCAGCCCACTGAACCTCCACATCCCAGCCCACTGAACCTCCACCTCCCAGCCTACTGAACCTCCACCTCCCAGCCTACTGAACCTCCACCTCCTAACCCACTGAACCTCCACCTCCTAACCCACTGAACCTCCACCTCCCAGCCCACTGAACCTCCACCTCCCACCCCACTGAGTGACCTCCACCTCCCACCCCACTGAGTGACCTCCACCTCCTAACCCACTGAACCTCCACCTCCTAACCCACTGAACCTCCACCTCCTAACCCACTGAACCTCCACCTCCTAACCCACTGAACCTCCACCTCCCAGCCCACTGAACCTCCACCTCCTAACCCACTGAACCTCCACCTCCTAACCCACTGAACCTCCACCTCCCAGCCCACTGAACCTCCACCTCCCAGCCCACTGAACCTCCACCTCCCAGCCCACTGAACCTCCACCTCCTAACCCACTGAACCTCCACCTCCCAGCCCACTGAACCTCCACCTCCCAGCCCACTGAACCTCCACCTCCCAGCCCACTGAACCTCCACCTCCCAGCCCACTGAACCTCCACCTCCCAGCCCACTGAACCTCCACCTCCCAGCCCACTGAACCTCCACCTCCCAGCCCACTGAACCTCCACCTCCTAACCCACTGAACCTCCACCTCCTAACTAGGGGTGGGACGATACATCGATCCAGATCGATACATCGATGTAATTATCAACGATCGAATCGGATCGATGCAATGTAATAAGATCGATTCATATCGATACTCTTATTTTGAAAATCCTGTGGCGAGTCTCATATCCGCCCAAGAACAACAGCAGTAGCTCCGTGTGTGTAGACGTTACAGCATTCTCCCTTTCTGTGTGTGTGTGTGCGCGTGTCTTTGGAAAGACCAGATGAGGTCAGAGGAGTTTGATGTTTAAATGTTATTTAAACATAAACAATATAATACATAATAAATGTAGGCCTATACATGATCATGCAACATCAACAAATTGTTGTAGGAACGGTTTGGGAGAGGGAGGTAGGGAGGGGTTTTAGGTTGAGTTTTGAGTTCCAAAAAATGGAGCTTAAAGTTTAAAGCTCAATATATCAAAACGTGGCACTTTACAGTGAACAGGAGGTCTATTTGTATTAAAAACAATAGATTGATTTTCCTTTAAATGTCTGGAAGAGCTCAAAAATACAAATGTCAAATGATATTTTCGTTACCTTTTTTTAGTTGATCTAAATGTTACTGATTGTGTTAAATGGGCATATGATATCATCTCATATCGATTGCAGGCACCTGAATCGAATCTAATCGTATTGTATCGCGAGAGACTTTGTGATATCGGCAAAAATCGTATCGTTGTCCAAAGAATCGATATCGTATCGTATCATGATGAAACTGGTGATTCCCACCCCTACTCCTAACCCACTGAACCTCCACCTCCCAGCCTACTGAACCTCCACCTCCCAGCCCACTGAACCTCCACCTCCTAACCCACTGAACCTCCACCTCCCAGCCCACTGAACCTCCACCTCCCAGCCCACTGAACCTCCACCTCCTAACCCACTGAACCTCCACCTCCCAGCCCACTGAACCTCCACCTCCCAGCCCACTGAACCTCCACCTCCCAGCCCACTGAGCGACCTCCACCTCCCGGCCCACTGATCGAGAACACATCACATTTTAGGATGTAACGCAAAAGTAATGTATCGAGTAGTGGGTAACTAATTACTTTCTTCAAGTAGTAATGAATTAATGAATAGGTTGCCGTTAAAGACATGTAACAGCAGGAATCTGAGACATGGCGTCTGTGTTACTAGGCTGTGTGTAGACTGGGGAGCCTGAGAGCCACAGGCATGGACACATTATTTATTAAATCTAGAATAATTAAACTTGAAGACATGGTTAAGTTTCAAACAATGTTAATTATGTTTAGAGCAAGAAATAATACACTGCCAGAAAAACTACAAAATCGTTTTCATTTAGAAAGTGAGTTTAGTAGGAGAAAATTCAATTTTAAACATCAGTTTGCACGTACCACACTTAAACAGATGTGTCCTTGGTGTAAAGTTGTGGAATTCTCTCCACAGCAAGCTTAAGGGATGTAATAGTGTTTGTCAATTCAAAAAGAATTATAAAAAAATATATTTCGTCAGTATGAAAGTCAAATGTGATCTGAATAGTGAGATATTTTCTTTTTTTTCTTTCTTTTATTCTTTATTATTATTATCATTTAATTTGTTCTTGTTTAAACTGTGGATTGTTTGTTTCTTTGTATATGGTATAAATTATTATTTTGTGTAAATTAGGTTGTACGCCGACTGTTACAAAGGATCAGATTAAACCGAATATATATATTTATTGATTGATATATATTGCATAGTATTTGTATATCGTTTGATATCCCTTGTATATTCCTTGTACATATACACGGAATATCCCTTTAGCCTAGTACGGACCATGATGTTTCATTCTCCTATTGGACAGCGGTCCACAGGCGCCAGAGCCGTGCCTCCAGAGTCAGGTTCAAAGCCACCGTCAAGACATGTCTGTACATGCCCGGCCTTGCCCAGGGATACGAGACAGAAATGAGGTTGGCACTAGATTGTTCGCCGTGCATATAAATATGGCGCAGGTGAATACAGAAGTAGAGTTACCAATAAGTTGAAGCCTCACCCACGATACAACGTGCGGTGAAGTATGGCCTGTTTGGCCCCAAATAGAGCATTGAGACCGCGTGCGAATTAATAACTGAATTGTCAGAGTTTGGCGCTATACCGTCGAGTGCGACATATTTCTATTAAGTCAGTAATAGTCTATTTGTGTATAGTGTATCGTTCGGCTAAAGTTCTACAGTGACCAGCATCACCAACGCTTCCTCGTACCAGCTAGAGTGCTTATCCAGGCTGGGCTGCTTTCATGGCGCTTTCACCCGAGGAGACCTAGACGAGAACCGTGTGGACATGTACACTGGATTAATCTACCCGACAACTACATAGCCCTTTGCGGCTGGATTATATTTGTTTTGGTCCTGTGATTTATGGAGCGGAGAATCGCCGACGCCTACACGTGTGGGATTTACCCTGTGAGGAGCCAAGTCGAGTCTGCGCCTCAGAGAGCCTGAGGCCGGCTAGCTTTCTTCACTGTGGAGCTACAGTCTACGGAGAACAGCTGTATTCGTCTGTGGATCAAGAGACTATTGCACCGTCTCCTGTACTTGGAGTCTCCTTAGTCATCGTTGACCAGACTCTCTACTACCGACAGATCCTCTACCCCTGCTGGCTTACAACCGGGGGGACCCTTCCAGTATCTCCCGCTATATATTACTAGTGTACCATAGATATAATTCCCTAAGATTCAGGTTGTATAATTACCTCCTGCGTAACCAGAGAATGGACATTCATTATTGATTTGCCTACGCACATTCCTTTGCCTTATAAGCGCATCCAAAGTATAATAGATAAGTATATTATGTACCTTTTGCTGCAATAAATACTTAATTACCACTTTGTGTAGAACCGATTCATTGTGGGAAGTGTTCATCATATTTATATATCATGTACTGTATGGCCAGTAATTAAAGTACATAAAGCGGTAGTGGTTTAATGATACCATACTTATCAATACAGTCAGGGAATTGTACCCCTCAGTTACACCGACCATTAAGTAAATACTTGTTTAGTTTAGGAATAAGGGGCAGGTAACTATAAGATTTATTCTTCTTCCTGCTCCTTTTGTCCATGGTATGGTATTTATGATTTTGTAAGAAGAACTCTGATTGTATTGTTTCCATGTGGCAAATAAAACTCTGAATCTGAATCTGAAATCTGAGTGTCCCTGGAGGGATCTACTGTGGAGGAGAAGGTCAACCAGGCTTTGATGAAAACCAAGGACGATCAGAGGCCTCTTTGAGACGTGTTCTCAGCCTTAGCCTCTCTATCTCTTCTTCCCATCATACCCATCACAGACCGCTTATCTCTCTGCTCCCACTTTCCTCCTCTCCTCTCCTCTTTCCCACGTTATCTCTCACGCGCCGCCCCCCCCCCCCCCCCCCCCCCCCCCGTGCCTTCTCTTCTGCAGTGCAGCTCCTGGGGCTGTGGTTGACCTAATTGTCTTGTCTCTCGCCGTCGTGTCGGCGAGGAGCAGAACTCCAGACCGGCTTTTCTATCGTCTGCGCTTCGCCGTCCCTCTCCAGGACACACCGGATAGAGATTCCTTTTTGTCTTTTTGACCGGAGGTTAAAAAGAGTTCCCTAAACACAGTTCTTAGTAGTTAAAAAAATATCCCTAAACACAGTTCTTACTAGGGCTGATTTGTCTTAGGCCAATTAATCGGTTGGTTTGGTCTTATTCGAGTAAGGATTTGTCAATTAGAAGTTAAAAAAGTTGATGCGGCTACTAACAACGCCCTCCGGATCATCACTGGATGCCTGAAGGCTACACCCGTCTTCCTGCTGCCAGTCCTTGCAGGAATCGCACCAGCTGGCCTACGACGAGAGGCTGCCACTCTCGCCCTAGCAAGGAAAGCAGTGAAGCATGACTGGCACACCCTACACAACACCACAACAACAACAGCACCTATGAGCAGACTCAAGTCCCGCCACCCCTACAACAAGGTGGCACAAGAGATGCTCCGTTCCACCACTGAGGACCTATCCAGAAATGGATGGCTGGCGGCAGCCTGGAAGAGAGAGTGGGAGAGTGCTGGGCCAACCCGTATCCACCACTACATCTGGGATCCAGGAGATGGCGCCACAGGAGACGATCTTCCACGCCGGCAATGGGTTCTGCTGAACCGTTTAAGATCTGGGGTTGGTCGCTTTAAAGCATCATTAAAGAAGTGGGGCCTGGCAGACAGCGCTGCATGTGAGTGTGGAGACCCTGAGCAGACTGTTGACCACATCCTGACCATCTGCCCCCTATACAAACCACCCTCGGAAGCCAGCCTCTTTGATGTGGGACCAGAGTTAAGGGCATGGCTACAAGATACAGAGTTGGACCTCTGACGTTACACGAAAGAAGAAGAAGAAGAATTAGAAGTTGATGTGTTTTGAATCAAATCAAATCAAATGTATTTGTAAGGCTGGACACGTCTTCTTTAAACAAGTCAAGAATAAACATCACAATAAATCTTTTGTTCTAATGACGTGTTGATATACAGTATTTCTTACATATTGTTTTCATTTTGGGCACAAGGCTATTTATTTGTGTGAGACAGAAATAATTGTCTTATTTAAGGTTAAAGCAATAAAGTTGAGCTAAAATGAGCTATTTGCTTTATGTTCAATCTTTACAGACTTTTCCAACACCTTCCCATCTGTCCTCTACTGCAGCGGTTCTCAAACTACGGGTCGCGACCCAAAGTGGGGTCGTGGGTAGGTGACAGTGAGGGTCGTGCATTGTAAGTAATTGACAAGTAAAAAAATATATTATAATAATTCTTTTTTTTCTTTTTTATGTTCTGGCAACATATTTTGGCTAAATATGCCTAGTTTTATAAATGTGTATTGATAACATAGTGCTGTAATTACATTTTCTAATAAATATGCATGATCAAGTTCAACAACGTGTGCTTTTATTTTGATATTCCTTAAAGGGGACATGCATTGCTATTCCTTGCACTATTTGGGCAACTTTACACAATTCCTGTGAGTCTATGGAACACATCTCTGTAAGTAATCTTTTTTAAATGCATTGTTTTATATTTCTAATCAAGTACTCAAAAGCATAATTTTTCTCCCTTTGGAATTCAGGCTGTTATTGGATGGGCTCCGCCCATAAGCGCTTTGAGTGACAGTCACCCACACAGTCTGCGACTGGCACAGAGAGAGATAGAAATAGATTGAGGGGGAAACTAATTAATTTCGCCGCGGGGGGCATAATCCCACGGTACAATGCATTGGTAACTTGTTTCAAATTACAATATATACCTCTGTGATTATTATTGCACGGATCGGAATACGGGCGTGCGCGTGGTAGGCGGTAGCATGCGCAAAGATATTTTGACAGTGATAAGCTAGTGCTCCCGACTGCGAGGGAGAGAGAGAGAGAGATAGAGAGGGAGAGAGGGAGAGAGAGAAATAGAGAGAGAGGGACAGAGAGAGAGGGACACTTCCTCAAAACCCGTTTGAGGAAGTGTCGGGTTACACTATGCGCTACAACCATAGAGGGGGCGTTACTGCAAATCAGTACCTTATTCACGCCAGCAATACCGTGAAATCAGAACGGCTTAGTTGAGTGAGGGAAGATCTCGTGAACTCGAGACTAGACTGATGAGTCAATATGATAATTAACGACATAGACTACATTGATATAATCCCCCATTGCTAGGAAACAATGCTAAACACTGGAAAAGGCCATTTATAATGCATGGGACCTTTAACACTGTCAGTGCCAGGGACGTCATAACTAGTTTTATCAGCCCAATGCCAGAGTGCCGATGACCTGTATTAGCGCTTTATTTTTTTATTAGCGATCTGAATTCATATTTCATCAACCGAGTCTCCCGTTGGTACAGCAGCCCCTGTAGGAGCTCAGATGTGAAAAAACCGCCCCCTATCGTCTCCCAGATGGTAATGCACCCTTTTGGAATGGACTCAATGAAAATGGATGAGAAAAGAAAAGAGCCGATCGGATTCATTGTGGACCCTCAGAACAGCGTGGAATACATATGTCCAGTATGTAGCGTTGGATCAATAAAAGCGATCGATATTTGGAATGGCGATCAGGAATTGGAATAATCTTTTTGAATAACATCTGATCTCAGGTAAGGAATCTATTTTACCAGTCTTAGGATAATCAGACCTGTTTTCACAGAGATATAAGCTTTTTCCCTATGTGTGTGTGTGGCTGTGTGGCTGTGCGAGCGATCAGGAAATAAGATAAATAGATTTTTCAGATCGCCTATATAGCGTGCATACGTACACATATACTATCGATAATCTAGCGTTTATTTGAAAACGATTCATAAATAGGCAGAAAAATTACAACGTTTTTGTGTATTCTAGAATATTCCAGTAAAGGGCGATTATCACGGAATCTTTATATTTTCCTTGAAAACGAGGGCTTTTCAAAATGCTATAAAACGAAAATGAACCGATAAAAAAACAATCTGTTTCGACAATGTTGACTGCAAACAAGTCATTGATAAGCGACGGGCAGATTAGACACATAGCCATAATTTAAAACATAGATTAGGCGTTTTAACGCTATCATTGAAGTGGGTGGTGGCACTCAAGCACTAAATCGTGCGCCCCCTGCTGGCACTGAAAGTGTTAATGTGTGGGGTCGCCAAAAAATATCTGAAATAAAATGGGGCCTTGGTATAAAAAACTTTGAGAACCCCTGCTCTACTGTGTCAAAACGATGTGCTTATAACTAGAAAGGCAGTTTCCCTGACAACAGAGACAAATTGCGTGTGTGTGTGTCACTCTCTCTCTCTTGAATGTGTGTTTGTGTGCGCATTAGTGTGCTGGAAAATGTGTCCTTTGTTTTCAGATTGACATTCTTTCACTGTGAAAAGACAGAGATCAGCTTAAGAGCTTGTCCCTATAGTGATGGTGACGTTTATCTCAGGCCAGTACACAAAAGTCCCAGAGAAACAGCTACTTTAAAACTCTATTTAAAATTCTTCTCAAGAACAGATCCAACAGAAAATCCAAAAGCTGATGAATTACTTAAAATACTTAAAAAGTTAATGTCCAGCTTCTGTTAGTGACTGAGTGCCAGTGAACATACAAGGCTTACAGCTTTGCTGGAGACTGTTCATGTTTCAACTTGATACTGTAAAATATTTTCTCTGGGAGTGTCCTTATTGTACATGGACTCTTGGCAAATGGAATCTTGTCAAACAGGGTTAGATATGGTTTGGACTATGGTTTTAAACTACTATTCATTCCTCTTTATTTATCGTATCTAGTACATCTCATTACCAATTAATAATATCCACAGACAGCTACCCATATACTGGCTGATCAATAGACAGCTACCCACAATATTGGTTGTACCATATCAGACTGAATGATCTCCAGGGGTCGGTCAGTGCCAGGAGGCTATTACTATCACACAACCAGCTGATAACCATTAACAACTAATTAAGTCTGCTTGTGAGCTCTGTGACATCACTGACGACCTTCTCTGCTTACTCTCTAGTCTAGAGTCTGAAAGCATGGGGTGTATCATGTGATGGAGTTGACCGTTTTAATGCTTGCTAAGGTCTAGCCACTGTGGATTCTCTGTCATCCTGTTTTCACCTTCTGTCTCTACAGTATGGCTCCCCCTTTTATTTTATTTGATAATTATAAAAAAAAAAATACATGTGACCCCGTCTTAAGGTCAACAAATACATTTAATTAAAGATGTTCCTATACCCCCAGTGTTTATAACACTGTTTTTGTTCACATCGTATCATATAAATTATACATTGCATCAAGAGCATAAACAATGTATAATTTGTATAAAAACAGTGGATTATCAATCTTTCTTAAGGAACACGTCAACATTATGGGAAATACGCTTACCGTCTTCTTCAGAGTCAAACAAGAAGATGGATACCAATGTCCTCTCAGTTCAGTAGAAAGCTATCCGGCTGCATGCTAGCCTAGCTTAGCACAATGAATGGAAGCGGATGGGTAGTACTAGTGGCTAGCCTAGTGAGAGGTGTTAGTTGGCCAATGTCTTGGCTAGCCACTATGCATCCGCTTCCATTCATTTGTGCTAAGCTAGGCTAGCCTGGATAGTCGTCTACTGAATGTACAGAGAGGAGAGGACATTGGTATATCTTCTCATGAACAGTCTTTTCCTTTCCCGTTTACCAGTAATTTTGTTCATCAAACTGCATGTGGGGTGAGAGGTCAAATTAAGTTTTACAGGAGGATTATATGTTTTGTTAAACAGCCCAATTTTAAGAGCCCACATTGCGAACACTAAATGACCGGACGCCATTGACCTGATTTTCAAAGCAACGGTTCCAGGCTATTTTTGGCTAGTGAGGGAGCAGCCGAAATATGTCACCTGCGAGAGGTCTATTGGAGGCAATAACCTGCAGACAAAAAAAACCTTTTACAACCATTACAAAAATCTACTTTGATCACAAATTATTATTCAGCTTTTTTTTCTTCTTTTTTTTAACCTTTATTTTACCAGGTAGACAGTCACTTGGTAAAATAAAGGTTAAAAAAAAAAAAAAAAAAAAACTTTGATCACAAATTATTATTCTGCTTTTTTTATGACCCATCCCTACTATATATCAGGAGAGTAGACCCACAGGGTTGAGAGAGCATGGTCTTCTACACACTCCACTGTCCGTCAACTCTTCTGGAACCCTCTCTCTCCCATGTCTCCTCGCTCTCCTAGCTCTCCCCCCTGACCTTTCCACTGAGCGTCCCTCTCTCCCCTGCCTGCCAACTGTGTTCCAGCTCGAACTGTTGAAAACCACATCACTACGACGTCCCGGCCTCGGCGGCAGATGAGAGCCAACGTTCACGTTTAACTCGGCATCCCTCAGCACATCAGACAAGTGACTTGGGCTCAAACGTGCGTCAGTCCATCGGCGTTCAGTCTGACTAGTAGCTATGGACCGACCCAGCACAGATTTAAAACCCCCGTCATATTCACACATTTCCACACTGGTTCTACACGGAGCACTCAGCGCGCTTGACTGTCTGCCAGACAGTGATGCTCAGGGCAGAATTTAGGATACACCGGATATCTGAACGTCAAAAACACGTGTTACTGGTAAGTTCCAAGGAAATGGTGGTAAGATGTCAAATGTTCCACTATAAACTAATACACAGGCAGATGTCAGTTATGGCCAGCTAATACACCGGCAGAGAGAGGAGACACTGTCTGTTATGACCAGCTAATACACAGACAGAGAGGGGAGACACTGTCTGTTATGGCCAGCTAATACACAGACAGAGAGGGGAGACACTGTCTGTTATGACCCGCTAATACACAGACAGAGAGGGGAGACACTGTGTAGAGGCAGAAACCAACTTGGTGGATTTATATATTATTATAATATTATTATATATATATTATATTATATATTATAACCATGCACCGTTTAGACTGTCTTATTTATGTTTGGACACTAGAGGGCTCACCACCCATTACAGCCCACTCCTATAAATATCCTAGGTGATCACTGCAATCCCATGCACCTGCTGAGGATTTACCTTCAAATCTGTTTCACTGTTGGAACTGACCACGGAGCAATTGACGACTGTTCTGTTTAACCCTTCATTCACTATCATTTACCTTTGGACAACAATAAACCCTGTAAACCGAACCGGCGGCAACTTTGGACATTCAATTCATTCAACGTCACAACTTTGGTACAGCGTGAAGAGGCACATTAGCGGGTGCATCGTGGACGACTGTCAGCACACCCAGGAATGACAGTTGACCATTACACACTGTCTGTTATGACCAGCTAATACACAGACAGAGAGGGGAGACACTGTTTGTTATGACCAGCTAATACACAGACAGAGAGGGGAGACACTGTCTGTTATGACCAGCTAATACACAGACAGAGAGGGGAGACACAGTCTGTCTGTTATGACCAGCTAATACACAGGCAGAGATAGGAGACACTGTCTGTTATGACCAGCTAATACACAGACAGAGAGGGGAGACACAGTCTGTTATGACCAGCTAATACACAGGCAGAGAGGGGAGACACTGTCTGTTATGACCAGCTAATACACAGGCAGAGAGGGGAGACACAGTCTGTTATGACCAGCTAATACACAGGCAGAGAGGGGAGACACTGTCTGTTATGAGCAGCTAATACACAGACAGAGAGAGGAGACACTGTCTGTTATGACTAGGGCTGACCTTCGATTTTTTTTTGGCAATCGAAGCTTCGGGGCCGAGCTTCTATTTTAATTCGAAGCTTCGAATTAAAAAAAAATTAATTAATTAATAATTTTTTTTTTTTTTTTATAATATTTCTTTTTTTTTATCTTATGTTGTGGGACTTGTACAGCACTTTGGTAAACTTTGTTGTTTTTAAATGTGCTCTATAAATAAAGTGGATTGGATTAATGAATTAAGTAGCCCCTTTCGTGACTGCCAACACAGTGTGATTTAATTCAAGGTGGATCGCTGTTGTCGTTTGAACAACTTCAGATTTCATGGGAACTACCAATCCCCCAAATCAAGAATGTTTAAGATTAATGAAGTAAGATTTTGATTATTTGAAATATGGTTTGTGTAGACTAAACTATGCACAGAATTATGTCAGTCTACAAGGTCCGGATTCTACATGGTCCGGCAATGTAGACCTTGTAGACTCACACTACAGACCAATTATCAGTGAATGTTCATGCATTTTTAAGAAGGGCTACTTCCACAAAAAAACAAAGAACTCATCAAAACATCTCAGTAGCACCTTATCTAAATGTTCTATTTCATATATGAGATTCATATTTATTTATGTATTGCATGCATTTCTACATTTTATTTCCTATTTTGTTTATTCATCCCAGTATCTTTCTTTCTTATGTGTGGAATTCTACAAGGCATTTACATTCACATTTACATTTAGTCATTTAGCTGACGCTTTTATCCAAAGCGACTTACAAGTTCTGTACGACAGGTCATCAGGAAGGATACAACTCTATCAGCTGAGTAACAATATTCATCAAAGTGTTGCGTGTTACAGTGTAGGTTAGTTTATTAGGACAAGTGCATGACAGTAAGGTTAGTTAGGGTTAGATTTATTTTATTTTATTTTTTAAATTTTATTTCAGATAATGGCTGAAGAAGTGCGTCTTTAGTCGACGGCGAAAGATTGGATGGGATTCGGCTGTCCTAACTGGGGTGGGTAGTTCATTCCACCATTGTGGGGCAAGGACTGAGAATAGGCGTGTAGGTGGTGTATATGTGTTTGAGGATGATATCCTTCAAACAGGCAATAGTGATGATATAATTTGGGCAGTGCTGAGCTGGGTTACTTTCCTCCAGTGTATTTGTCCCCAGGCCCCACCCAATGGCCCCATGCACACACACACACACACACACCGAAGTAAAAATAAAAATAAAATAAAAAAACTTGAACAAATTTTTTTGAAAAATAATTAATTAATTAATTTTTTTTTTAAACTTTGATTTTTTTTTTAATGTTCGAAGCTTGTGCCATCGAACGAAGCTTCGAAGTATTTAAGACAGCCCTAGTTATGACCAGCTAATACACAGGCAGAGAGGGCAGACACTGTCTGTTATGACCAGCTAATACAGACAGAGAGAGGAGACACTGTCTGTTATGACAAGCTAATACACAGGAGACACTGTCTGTTATGACCAGCTAATACACAGGTAGAGAGGGGAGACTGGGATGTCTCATGATTTTGTAATGATATTGTTACAGTTACAGCGATGGAGAGGTTATAGAAGTCTCCAGAGAGTGAGGCGTGACACTCCCTCAGATTAATAAAGCAACTAAACAGCAATAAATAATATCACAATAAGAGGTAGATCAGCATAAATAAGAACAAACGTGAATCAAGAAGAAAAGTATTAACGGGGGGAAATAAAAACAAAACAATTATACAGGCAACAATAAAAATGCCTTCCTATAAAACAATGAGTATGATTTGAGATTTAAAAGGATGTCACTGAACTGGGCATTCCAAAGCATTGGGACCCTGACAGCACAAGCTCAGCCTCCCTTAGAGGGAGCTTGGAAATGGACAGAAAGGCCCTGAAAAACCGGTAAAACAAGTCACAGAGCTGTACCGTTTGTTTTGGTTAGTAGTAATACACCATTGCGATGAACAGGAGCATTGTTTTTCCATCTGAACTACTTCATGAGGTGACAGCAATTACTTTGGAAGTAGTTCTGGTTCAGGCAGACTCAAGGTGATCGTTGTTACTTTATAAAGTAATTCTGGGGAAAACTAAGATGCTCACGTTTGTCACAATGATGGCTTACTACTGTGCAATTGTATACTGTGCAATGACAATTAAAAGTCTATTCTATTCTATTCTACAGTTATACCGACCAAAACAAACAGTACAGCTGTGTGACTTGTTTTAGCGGTTTTTGGACAATATCCCCCAAATCCCTTAACATTAGATGACAGCCTGTCACAAATGTAGAGGATTAGCTGGGGGGACTCCGATCTGTTGTCGTTTAGTAGGACAAGGTTCTGGGATATCCTTGAAGCAGGTTTAGTTGCTAGAGTCGTTGGTTTTAAGGGGCACATAGCAGAGTATCATCTGCGTAGAAATGGAAGGATAACAGAACAGAATAAGCGGCACTGCAGGCTTCCAGTTGACAGTCAAAACGCGTCAGCATGATCTAATGGCATGAATGGTTATTTTAAAAGGATAAATACCAATTAAAATACCAGTAAAACATGAAGACTTACATTACATTTACATTTACTTGAGGTATTTATTTTTTATTGATGGAGTGCTGCCTTTTCTATGTCCTTTATAATGTTTGGGCCGAGCACCCGGCTGAGATTGTTTGTTTCAATGGTTAAATGGAAGGACATATTGTGCTTGTGAATGATATGACCTAGCGGGGGCATGACAAATGAAAACAGGGATATACTGAATGCTAGTAGCCTTCTCGTTGAATGGCATCAAGAATTGACCCTTGGGGGGACGCCACACGTGAGACGAGCTGAAAACGGCGAGATGAGGCTTTCTGTTCCGTTAGTGTTACTTGCAGAATCCGTTCCAAGTCAAGGCGGAATCCTTAACGCTCGCCAATCCATTTTTACAGCGTGCCCAGCCCCACGTGCTCACTGAACTGACATATTGTAACATCTCTAAAAAACCAGCGGGATGCCCCAAAACCAGTGAGCTTTCCAAACGATCGGTTCTGGAAACGGAACAATAGCGATCTCAGAGACCTCTGGGAAACATCCTGACCACTGCACAGCGGTCTTCTCTTGCACCATGACTGTGCACGCTCCTGTGCTGCTAAATGCTCTCCGTGATTTGACATTTTCTTTTCTTTGAATCTTCCTGGGTTGCCAAAGATGATATTAGTTGCCAGCTTTTGTTGTCAGTTAGCGAGAGTGTTCTTCCCCACCACGGAACAAACAGGTGACAGGTCTGGGACACAAACAGGCGAGCCACTTGAACCGGGGCCCTGAAATGCTGTGTATCGATCCAAAGAGGGGGGGGGGGCGGTAGGGGGGAGGACATTTACAAGACGCACAGCAATCACACCCCCCCCCCCCTCACACCACCTGTCTCTCATGTTCTCAGCACAGAGACAGTGATTGGCTGTTTAGAGACAACAAACAAAACTGCATCATTGAAAAGCAATTACACGTTCAATTACGCCGGTTCACTTCAAAATACAAGACGGAGAGGGAGGGAGAGAGAGAGAGAGAGAGAGAGAGAGAGAGAGAGAGAGAGAGAGAGAGAGAGAGAGAGAGAGAGAGAGAGAGAGAGAGACAGAGACACACACACCAAAAGACATGAGAGAAAGAGTGTATTCCCCACGGAATGTGAATAGAGACTGAGATGGGGAAGTCTCATACTAGGGTTGTACTGTGTAATAATCGTAAGGCCATTTGGTAGGTGGTGAATAGTTAATGATTAATAAGATAAGCATCGCTCTGTTCACCAAGTATCACACTGGGCCAATGTGTACAAACACCTCTCTTGGTCTGATCATGATCAAATCCATCCATCAATCAATCAATCTATAAATCAATTATGGATGATTCACCAACATTTCAGATCTGACTGTAGTCAGTTTTATGTTTCAATGTTATAAATAATTCAACTTCATGACAACATACAACTATAGCCAAGCAGCACACTGGTTCTACGCCTATTTGCTTTTTATGCCACATCCACACGGAGACGGAACCGATCTTTTTAGTTTTCATTTAAAAAAAGTGTTCCGTAAACACGAAATCGTCTCAAGAAATATGTGCGTCCAAACGAAACTACTGAAAATGCTGTAACGCTGCCACTAACTACAACAAAATAAACGTCTTTCAATAGCTTTGGTGTTTTAGACTTTGTTCTTTTATTTTGAAACCCCCCGACCGGAAGTATTATTGTTGTTATCGCTAGCGGAACAACTTGTGTCGTCTGGTTCTGTGCTTTTGAGATAACGCCAGTTAAGCTAGCTAATACTTCCTTTGACTTGTTGAAAATGTCTAGAATACAAATGTTGAGATTGTTGGTGAACAAGCGACTAACTGCAGCTATGTTGTATGATGTTTCTTTTTTTATTGGCTGGGTTTGCGCATGAGGGTTAAGGGAGAGGTGGGCTAATATTGGTCATCATCGGTTCAGGAAAGATGCATACTGGCTTGTAAAGACGGAAACGCAAGGGTGGTGTCTTCAGATTTGTTCACTCTGGTGGACCCGTTTTCAGAAAATAGCACATTCAGGCTCCCAGAACGCGGTTCCGTGTGGACGAAGCGTGCACTACTAGGGCTGGGCGATAAAACGATAACGATAACTATCGCGATAAATTATTTCCTCGAAATAAACATGAAACGTGGTCGCAAAGTTTCGATATATCGATTTTCCAAGCTTGGCTCCGTTCAGCCTCGGCTCAGCACTCACTAACAACAACAAACGTTACGTGATGACGTGTTAACGCACAACAGCTAACAACCAATCAGTGAAGGAGATGGCCGAGAGCGAAGTATACCCGGAAGGAGGTAGGACTCACTCAACAACAAGGCTTGCTAGGCTAATTAGCTTGCACGGCGATGTTTTATATATTTACGTGCCGAGTATGTGTGTGACGTGAATTCTGAGGCCACGTTTATAGTAGTGGGGTTATACAGTGGACGTCGTTTCAATATATTGTGGCGGAAGAGAGTATTTTAGTGTAATATTTAGCACATTGTCATGGAATACACCGCTTAGATACTACAGGCTTGCTAGGCTAATTAGCTTGCACGGCGATGTTTTATATATTTACGTGCCGAGTATGTGTGTGTTTTGAATTCTGAGGCCACGTTTATAGTAGTGTGGGGTATACAGTTCGTTTCAATATATTGTGGCGGAAGAGAGTATTTTAGTGTCATATTTATTGTCATGAGATACTCCGCTTGTCGGCTAACTACTACCGTGCGCGGACTGATGACGACATCAACTCGACTTGAGACATTCGCAGCCATAGATATATATAGATATATATAGATATCTATGTTCGCAGCAGCATAAGAAGTTAATTAAACTTGACGGACATTATATCGACGATAATTATCGATATCGAATTATATGAAAATAATTTTATAATTTTATCTTGATAACGTTTTTGGTCATATCGCCCAGCCCTATGCACTACAATAAAATACTTTGGCGGATACACCCAAACTCGTCTCTGTGTGGACATGGCCTTAGAACACTCCCCTGAGACAAACCAAATACAGATAAACCAGGCAGAGAGCAGTGGCTAAAACACCTGTTGTAATTCCCTTGGGGCGAATAACATGCTTTATGTGGACACAAAACCAAGGCTTCCATATTGTCATTTGTGCAAACATCCATTAGCTACAGTACATGTGGTTTTCCCACGCCCATTGTCTTTCCAGTGAGCACGGACACTGAGATTAAGGTCTTATTTACCACACACGCACGCTTTAAGACACATACACAAAGACAAACACACAAATGCGTAGACGCACACAGACATAGGCACGTACACGCACACACACACACAGGCACACACACACACACACACAGGCACACACACACGGCCAGGATGTCTAATCTAATGATTATATTATACAGCTAAGCTGGTAGCTTTTGTTGTTTGCACAGCTGGAAAGAGAGAGCCGTATTGGAGGATTGTAACCTGCTTGTTGATCATTAGGCTGCTTGGCTGCCAGAGAGCAAAGCCCTGGTGAGGCTAACTTCAGTCGACACTCTGACACACTCTAGCTAATGCGCTCCCTTAGAAGGGTGTGGCGTCAGTCACTCCGGGAGAGATGATAGTGTGGTCTATAGACTCAACAGGTGTCAGTTACTCTGGGAGAGATGGTAGTGTGGTCTATAGTATAGACTCAACACGTGTCAGTTACTCTGGGAGAGATGGTAGTGTGGTCTATAGACTCAACAGGTGTCAGTTACTCTGGGAGAGATCATGGTAGTGTGGTCTACAGACTCAACATGTGATTACCTGATTGTATTTGAGACCATGGATGTGGCTGATAATAATAACCCAAGGCCTATTTAACAACGTTCTAATGGCATTATCAGCCATTTCAAGAGAGCATATAATCGGGGGAGACGCGGTTAATGCCTCACGACTCAGCTCTTAAGACACTAGACATGTGTGTGTGTGTGTGTGTTGGCTGTTCCCTGGCTGCTGTCCAGACCCATAAATACCAGCACTCCTTCAGCGGGGAGCGAGACAGGCGGTGGAGGACAGACTGGCACCAGGACGTAAGACAAATCCATAGACTGTGTACACATACAAACGCCTCAAATAGCCTCTGCAGCACTCAACATACACACTACGCAGACTGCAGACGAAACTGTGGCCAAATCCTACCAGCCATAGCGTGTCGTATACGAAGGTTTTTTCCCTCTATAAAAAGAGCCGAGTAAACAAAGACGGGGTGAAGCCGTGTCTGCCCAGAAACCCGGCCTCACTTTCCCCCTCTACGCGCAGAAACGGAAATTTGGCAAGCGTTGGCGCGTTTAGGAAAAAACACCGACCCAGGATTTCTATTGAGCGTAATACAATTACATAGTCATTTAACTTTAATACAGACCCACTGTGTAAAGATCTGTGCAGAAGAGGAATCCAGCTGGGTTTACAGGGCCGGGGCTCGCAGAGACGAGCCAAACCCTCTCCGTCATCTACTGCACAGTTCATTGACAAGAACAGCATTGCACAATCAATCACGTCCATCTGTGTTTATGGCAATGCAAAACAATTTCACTCCCCCTACTTACAGGTCAGGCAAGCACTGATGCTGTTATTGGATACATATGAGGCTGATGCCAGGCTTGAACAAGGCATTGGTATTAGAGATCCTGATCTCTAAAATCTGCATGTAACATAATCAGCAATCAAAGCAAAGCAACTTGACACAATTTTGGCAGGGACGTGCATTATTAGAGGCATATTCGATTTATATAATGGGAAAAATCGATAAAATTACTCCAAACTAATGGTAACAGGCTGTCAGAAGTGTTTAGTGTTTTCTAGGAAAGTGCTGGCCGCTCCGAGGGGCATGAGGGCTGGCAGGAAGAGAGATTACAATTGCATTTGCATGCAGGAGGGGAGCAACATCTGTTGGAGAGAGAGAGAGAGAGAGAGAGAGAGAGAGAGAGAGAGAGAGAGAGAGAGAGAGAGAGAGAGAGAGAGAGAGAGAGAGAGAGACTCCCTCTACCCCATCCTCCAATCTGTCCTTTGATTAGGAGACATAATGCCTCATTGCCACTTAGAAAAGGGCACCAGTGTGGACGAATGGTGTAATTACAATGTCCTAATTTGACACAGGTGGATGGTAAAGGCAGGGGGGGGGGTATGTGAATAAAAGATGCCGTCCGTCTGTGTTATTAAGTTAACATTTGTTTGGTAATGTTTGCTTTGCTCTGACTAGCATTCAGACTCACAGTGACCTCTATTGTTCACTGGCTGACACACACAGACAAACACAGAGGGACACAGCGGATACAGACAGCTACAGACAGCTACAGACGATACGGACACAGCGGATACAGACAGAGTCAGTGGAACTGTATATCTGGACAGGGTCAGGCAAAGGGCAGAGGGTGGACAGAGACTTCATTCAACGCCTTGATGTCACATGAGAGGAGAAGACCAGACTGGAACTAACTAACTAGCCCAGGACACAATGGACAGTTAGAACCCGACCATGTACTACCTAGAGGCCGGTGCCAATGTGAACCTCTGCAGAAGTGGAATGGTGGTAGCAGTGCCTCTGTGGAGAGTTCACTTGCAAAGAGTGGGTGAGTAAAGAAATACGATTGTATATGTATGATGCATTAACCTGGCCAAACAAACACCATTATCACGATTGCAGCATTGGCAAACTGTTATATTCAAAAGGTATTTTTTCTGCTATGGTCATCTTTTCATAATTTTTCTTCTTCCTCCAATTGTCCCTAACCTAATATCAGAGCATCAGAAATGACCTATATACCATCAAATACTATACTCCTTTAAACGTGGTTTTGGTGCAATGTCTAGTAACAGTCCTCTACTGTGTTACATTATAGACATGTATGTTATGTAAGGATACTTTGTCCTCGTGCTTATCAGCCATGGCCTTCAGAGAGGGGAAGTGTTGTGAAGCTTTGATAGGAAGAACGTCCAACTGAGTACAAACAACATTCCTTGGGAACGTTCAGATTGTATCTAATGTTGTTAGTGATATTTCCCCTTCCAAGTATTTTACACATCCCCTGTTCAAGAAACAGCCTAGTTATCTGAAGTCGATGCCATGTTTTCATGGAGACCTGCCAAGAGTCACCCGCAGTAGACTATTAAAAAAAGAAACACAAGATTATTATCATGTTTATTATTATAGATGTATAATACTATATAAACATATCAAAATTGTATTCTTTCTAATTGCCTGTCAGTCACACATCATTCATCACACAGTGACGTTCTGTGCCTGCCACCAAGCTGCTCTGCTCCTGAAATTTAGCTAGCTAGCTTGCTTGCTACCATGTACATTATTATTACGTTTATTATTATAAAATATAATTTATAATCATATCATATCAAAATCTTATTCTCTCTAATTGCCTGCCATTCAAATTCATTATCAGAGATGTGAGATCTCACTATGAATTGAAAATGGGGGACCCTGGTGTAAACAAGACAAACGTCTTTCTCTGGTTTTATCTTTTCCCCCCTCCTTTTTCCTCCGTTTTTCTCCCATCCCAATGTTAGTCGTTATGCCAATTCCCAATCCCCTTCCTGGTCGCTGCGCACCTACCCCCTACGGTGGGTCTGGGAGAGTGGAGGCTATCACATGCTTCCTCCGACACATGTGTAGCCAATCAACCGCTTCTTTTCACCTGGCAGTGCGGACTCTCACTGAGAGGGTGTAACGTGTGGAAGGATCACACTACCCCCCTTAGATAATTTCCTCGCTGAGCAGGCGCCCCGACCGAACTGTAGGTGTCGCTGTTTACAACGACCAGGACCCACCCACCAGCTTTACCACCCCTAATACTGCCAATTGTGTTAGTATGAACGAGCAGCCAAGCTGGTAGCAATGCCGAGAGCTGGGCTCGAACCCAGCATCTCCTGCACTAGTGGCGAGCGCCTTGCCCACTGCGCCACTTAGCCGCCCTCCCCTTAACAATTGTGTGTATTGAGCCGTACTGTATTGTACCCATTCTGCAATCTGTTAAATAAAGTTTTCATTCATTCATTCATTCGGATTTAGCTAGCTAGCTAGCTTGCTACCATCTAACTAGCTAGTGCTAACTCACAAGAATTTACAGGTTTTTGAAAAGGAAAAGCCCAGCTGACAAAATGGCATCTGAAAAGAAATCTCTGGCCAAGTAGAAATATGAAGCAGCATACATAAAAGTATGGATTTACCGCCGCAAGGATGCTCCAAATGCGTTCTCTGCCTCGAGACTCAAATTAGTATTTAAAACCCATCTGAATGTCAGCGTCGCTTGAAACAACAGCACCCAGCAGGACAAAAAAAACGACTTTTTCAAATGAAAGGAAGAGCATCTGGTCAGGCAGTAGGCCACATTCGGAGGAACATCTAACCAAGCAGTCCAAGCAGACGGCTACATTCTGAGGAACATCTAACCAAGCAGTCCAAGCAGACGTCTAACATTCTGAGGAACATCTAACCAAGCAGTCCAAGCAGACGGCTACATTCTGAGGAACATCTAACAAAGCAGTCCAAGCAGATGGCTACATTCTGAGGAACATCTAACCAAGCAGTCCAAGCAGACGGCTACATTCTGAGGAACATCTAACCAAGCAGTCCAAGCAGATGGCTACATTCTGAGGAACATCTAACCAAGCAGTCCAAGCAGACGGCTACATTCTGAGGAACATCTAACAAAGCAGTCCAAGCAGACGGCTACATTCTGAGGAACATCTAACCAAGCAGTCCAAGCAGACGGCTACATTCTGAGGAACATCTAACCAAGCAGTCCAAGCAGACGGCTACATTCTGAGGAACATCTAACCAAGCAGTCCAAGCAGACGGCTACATTCTGAAGAGCATCAGGCAGTCGGTTACATCCTGAAGAGTTTTCCTGAAAAACCTGCACCAGACTGTTCACTCTGCTGTGTCACGAGATGGGCGCCCGTTTTGAAGGGTTACTGCTTCACTCCAACGTGCACTGGCTGAACCGTGTGTATGAGCTGCTGAGGGAGGCTGGCTGCAGAGATCCTCTCATCTGTAAAGCATCAGCTGGCAGACCGTTTTACAAATGCAGCATAGATTTGCAAACTTGCATATACTGTACGTGCCAGACATTCTCCAACATCTAAATGTACTGAATCAAAGCAGTACAAAGCATGCAAAGGGCGTGACACACAATATGCACGTGCAGGACAAAGTGCGTGTTTCTTACAAGGAGAATTACGCTATAGTCGAAAAAGCTACAGGAGGGAGTTACATTAATGTTCCCAATGCTTCACCAGGAGCTGCTGTCGTCTGGTGAGTTGAGCAGCATCTCTCCACCGATGGAACACCTCCAGGGATATTTGACACCCATCTAAACTGGGTTAAGGACCCCTTTGCCCCTGTTGTAGGTTCTAGTCTGGACTTAAAAGTCACAGAAGATGACAAACTCATCTCCAAATTTCACAAAAATAATTCCCCAACTACTACATGGCTACATGTAAGAAAGGACTATCCTGGGGCATCTGGGTAGTGTTGAGGTCTAAGCACTCACATACCACCGCAGAGACCCGGTTCAATTCCCGGCAGCTGTACCTCTGGCTTTGTCACTTGTCCCTACTAACACAATTGGCCTTTTTTGCGGGTGGGAAGCCGGTGAAGTATGAGTTCTGACTTTGCAATAGTGACTCCTACTGGTCGGTTCAGCAGGGAGGGGATCTGGGGGAGATGGCATGAACCTCTGTGTGCGTTACGCTCTCTCAGTAGGGCAGTGCTACGACCAGGAAGGGAATTGGCATAATAACAAAACTGTCTATATGAGACAAAGTAAAAAGCAGACAAAAAAGGGAAAAAAATAAAGGATTATCTGTCCTGGCTGAGAGGGCTCTCAAACGCCTTCGCCCAGGCTCGACGGAGAGTATGCTCTCTCCGTCTCTCTCTCTCACTCCCAGACACACACAAATGGCCAGACAGACACACACACTAGGGATGTAATGATATGTATCGTGACAGGATACAATGCGATACAAAATAGGCCAATATGGACCGTGGGCTGTGACTATAGTATTGTTCGATTTTATTTTGAAAAGGAACTTGACTTTTATTATGAAAGAGCATCAGTGTTGATGGGCTGAACTGCTGGGTACAGTGCAAGCACTTTGAGGAAACGCTAACGGTGTGGTAGAAGGTGTAGTAATGTTATACTTTCTTTCTGTCTTTAACTAGCCATGTTTGAAGCCAACATTGGTTAGCTTAGCTACCAAGCCGATAGTAGGCACAGGCAGATCTGGTAACGTTAGCCGAGGGTCAAACAGAGACTTCACTTGGATTTAAATATCCCCTCGCCACGGATATGTCACAAGACTGTCGTAAACAGCTACAGAAGGTTGCAGTACTTGAAACTAAAATATTTCATTTGGAAGAGTGAATAATATAACGTGGAGCCCAAACACTAAGCTAACATTAGCCCAGAAACCATACTGCAACTGTGGCTAACCTGCTTTGCTATCCCAGTCGCGTGTTGCTTATTAACAGCGGAACAGTGCAAAAATGCTTCCGCTTTCGTCACCGCACGCCACTACGGTAATGCGCCTTTCTTTTCACGCCCGCTTAGACAAATGCATATGGCATTTCCGCGTACATTGCAACGAATCACTTGGAACCTCGGCTGTCTTTAACTATGAGTGAACACAACGCAACATTGTAACGTTAGCGAACCTCGGCTGTCTTTAACTATGAGTGAACACAACGCAACATTGTAACGTTAGCGAACCTCGGCTGTCTTTAACTATGAGTGAACACAACGCAACATTGTAACGTTAACGTGTACTTTACTATGGAATATAGTATATTATCGCGACGCGTCGTCAGACTAAACAGTGTTGTGAACACAACACATTGTAACGTTAACGTGTACTTCGCGACGCGTCGTCAGACTAAACAGTGTTGTGAACACAACACATTGTAACGTTAACGTGTACTTTACTATGGAATATCAGAAGAAACTACTCAACCTCGGCTGTCTTTAACTATGAATGAACACAACACTCTAACTCACCATGTTTAGATAATAAAGTACTCAACCTCTACTTGTCTACTGTCTGACTGAACACAACACTCTAACTAACTTACCATCTTTAGATATTAAAGTACTCAACCTCTACAGTCTTTAACTATGAGTGAACACAACACTCTAACTTACCATCTTTAGATAATGAAGTACGCAACCTCTACTGTATTTAACTATGAGTGAACACAGCACTCTAACTTACCATCTTTAGATAATGAAGTACGCAACCTCTACTGTATTTAACTATGAGTGAACACAGCACTCTAACTTACCATCTTTAGATAATAAAGTATAACCTCTACTGTCTTTAACTATGAAGGAATTACAACCTTTATTTAATGGTTAATATTTTGATAAAAGGTAATTTGCCATATTTGTAGTAGTGCTCAATCAATCAATCAATCAATCAATCAATCATGTACCTCGGCGCAGCTGAATAACAGTAGGAGTGATCGCCTGCTGCGTCCATCACGTGTATGGTGATTAACCAAAGCGTGATTAAATTGAACCAAAGCGTGTTAATATGTGTCGAACCAAGCGGGGATCTCATGCACATGCGCGCGCGGCGCGAGCACCTCGCGAGCACGCCGGTGCACGCACCTGGGCGAGCACGCCGGTGCACGCACCTGGGCGAAGGAAAAGGGAAGGCGCATTACCGTAGTGGCGTGCGGTGACGAATGCGGAAGCATTTTTGCACTGTTCCGCTGTTAATAAGCAACACGCATCCCAGTCAACAGTTCTTTTCAACCCCCCTGGCTGATATAGAACAGCTGTGAGGTAAATGTCAAATAAACTATCCCGGACAACGATGACTACAGTCCTGTGACCTGGCTGACTTCTCATCTCCACTTCGCTCGGTAAGGACGGGGGAGCATTTGGCAAACAGCAGGCCACAGCAACAGCAAAGTTAACAATACTACTAGGCCGATAACATTAAGATCCAAGATTCAATAGTTTTATTCATCACAAATTGCAAATTTATGCAATTTGCATACCGCCCCAACAGGTCCACGGAGGACGCCATAGCCCATGTGCTGCACACAGCAGCATCACACCTGGACAAGAGGAAGGGGAACTATGTGAGAATGCTATTCATCGACTACAGCTCGGCATTCAATACCATAGTCCCCTCCAAACTCATAGCCAAGCTCAGGGACCTGGGCTTGAACTATGACCTCTGCCAGTGGGTCTTGGACTTCCTGACGGGCAGACCCCAGGTGGTGAGAGCAGGCAACTGCACCTCGTCATCCATCACCCTCAACATAGGGCCCCCCCAGGGCTGTGTTCTGAGTCCCCTCCTCTACTCCCTGTACACACACGACTGTGTGGCTCAGCGGAGTAACAACACAATCATCAAATTTGCTGACGACACAGTAGTGGTGGGCCTGATCTCTGCAAACGACGAGAGGGCCTACCTGGAAGAGGTCAAGGTCCTGGCGGGATGGTGCCAGGAGAACAGCCTCTCCCTGAACGTCAGCAAAACAAAGGAGATGATTGTGGACTTTAGGAGGTCGGGGGTCAAGGACTACAGCCCCCTCAGCATCGACGGGGCACCGGTTGAGAGAGTGAACAGTTTTAAGTACCTCGGAGCCCACATATCCGAGGACTTGACATGGACCACACACATTGACAGTGTTGTGAAGAAGGCAGGACAACGCCTCTACTTCCTCAGGCGCCTAAGGAAGTTCCAAGTCAGTCAGAAGATCCTTAAGAACTTCTACTCATGTACAATAGAGAGCACCCTGACTGGCAACATCACCTCCTGGTTTGGGAATAGCACTGCACAAGACCGAAGCAGACTACAAAGAGTGACACGTTCAGCCGAACGCACAATTGGAGGGGGGCTCCCCATTCTCCAGAACATTTACAACAAGCGGTGCATGGGTAAGGCTAAGAGAATCATCAAGGACTCCAGCCACCCGAACAACTGCCTCTTTGAACTGCTGCGGTCAGGCAAGCGATACCGGAGTCTCAAGGCGAGCACAGAAAGACTCAGAAGAAGCTTCTATCCCCAGGCCATCAGGCTGCTCAACGAACAATAAACACTATACAACAACCATCAAATGCACACAGCACACACATCCACACGCACACACTCACTTTAAACAAACAACACACTGCAGCACCCACTCTCCACACTTTAGATCACCTAAACACACTTTATATTTATTGATAAAGGATTTGCACTACAACTCGTACACCTTATTGTAAATTGTACCTCATCCCATTTCTGCTTTGCACTATATAGTATTGTATATTAGTACACTGCACAGTATATTGTATATTATATGGTAACTCAGTTACTTCTATTCTGCATCGAACATTGTACATATGTCTATACTGAACACTGTGACCTCATTTTTTACTTCTAATTTACATGCTATACTATTTTATTTCATACTTATCTTGTCTAGCACAGTCTATGGAGCGTAACAGTAAGAAGCATTTTGTATAAAAGTATTCTGTACTTCTGTATGACAACTATTAAAGAAACTTGAAACTTGAAACATACATACCAGGGCATACAGTGACATGCGGTTGGCCATGCCCGCTTCGATTGTGCAATAAAAACAATAGTAATAGTAATAATAATAAAAAAGATTACTAGAATAGACATGGTAAATAGACATGTTAATAAATCACTTAAAGGCACTGGATCCTATGTACATACCTATACAATGTGAAGTTTTCTTCTATGTCCCTATACTTGCTGTTACTAACCATACTATACAACAATCACAACAAGTTATTTTCTTAAAGTGTCCTTTTCCTTCCTTTAAAGTGTCCTTTTCCTTTGTGTTTAATAATTGTAGGTGATTCTGCTGTAAACATATATATATATTTTTTTTTTTATATGTGTCAATGTTGATGGTAAGGGTTTGTATGCCAGTGTGTGTGACCTCTGTCACAGTAACGACTACCTAGTAACATTATAGTATTTGGTCCGAGTTGTGTGTGGGCACTGGGTAGCTAACATTAGGTATTGGTGTGTGTCGTTTAGTAAACAACGTTTACACACAGTAAGTATTGATAGTTTCTGACTTAAAAAAATAAATTATAATATCGCGATCTGAACCAAACCGTGGGCCCAGTATTGCGATCGAACCAAATGTATTGTTACCTCTGACAAGTCAATGATCTCCAATAAAGGGGTGATAGCATGCGGGTTAAGTGATCATTATATGATTTTCTGTACCCGCAAAAAGCTAAAACAGAAGGCCGGCTGTCACAAAACAGTCACATCTAGAGACCTCAAAACTTACTCTAGAGAGGCCTTTAACCTAGAACTGGGGAGCTTGGACTGGTCAGATGAACTCAGTGGTACACAGGTTGAAGAAACATGGCTTGGATTCGAAACCAAATTCACAGAAATACTCAACAACATGGCACCCATAAGAACCACCAGGGTTAAAAATCACGCTGAGGCATGGATGCACACTGAAATACTGGCCGCTATGAAAACCAGAGACAAAAAATGCTCTGAACTTCATAAAAGTCAGACAAAGCTTTCCAAAAGCTCAAACAGTGAACTCCAAACCCACGTGGTTGAACTAAAAATTCAAAGAAACAGACTAAGAAATGACGTAAACACCATGATCAGAACCGCAAAAAGACAAAGACAAAACTGAGGAAAACAAAAACAAACCCTGCGAACTTTGGAAATTACTCAATAATCAACTAGGCTGCAGTAAAAAACTTAAAACCAGATTCTCAAACATAAACATAAAGACGGACAACACGCTCATCACAGACAAGCTGGATGTAGCCAATTACTTAAACATCTTTTTCACAAACATAGCCACAACACTGGTAAACAAACTACCCTCCCACTCAGGGCATTATGGGGTAGAACACATAGTAGCATACTACAAAAACCTAGGGGTCCACAAAGACGACTTCAAACTTGAAATGGTAACAACCGATGAGGTACTCAAAAAATTTAGCGCCCTCCAACCTAACAAGGCCACTGGCCATGACAACATCCCCTCCAAATTCCTCAGAGACGCAGCAGCAGCCATCACCCCAGTCATCACACACATAATAAACCTCTCTATAAAACAGGGGCACGTCCCCAAGGACTTCAAAATTGCGAGAGTGACCCATCTGCACAAAAGGGCAGCAAATTAGACCCAGGCAACTACCGCCCTGTTTCTATTCTTACCTCCATCTCGAAAGTCATGGAGAAAATAGTCTACGAACAGGTTGAAAAGTACCTGGCGGAAAAAAATCGAATCTACGAATTCCAATCTGGCTTCAGAACGTCCTACTCCACTGACACATGCCTCCTCTATTTGAACGACCACATCAAACAAGAGGTGGACGCGGGCAAATACTGCGGCATGGTCATGCTGGACCTACAAAAGGCCTTCGACACTGTCAATCACTCCATTCTAATGGACAAGCTAAAAGCAATTGGTTTTGATAGCTTATCAGTGAGCTGGATGCAATCCTACCTGGAGGGGAGAGAACAGATGGTAGATGTAAACGGTACTCTATCCCCCCCCCTCACAGTGAGCTGTGGTGTTCCACAAGGAAGCATACTAGGACCGCTACTCTTCCTAATTAATGCAAATGACATGTCGTCAGCCTGTGACTGCAACTTGTTCCTGTTTGCGGACGACTCAGCCCTGCTGGTCTCTGACAAGAACAAGTTGCAGGTTGAAAAAACCCTCAGCACGGAACTAGGCAAAATCTATGGCTCGCTGATAACAAACTATCATTACACATGGGCAAAACAGAGTCCATTCTCTTCGGTTCAAATAACAAACTCAGCAAGACCGACGGCTTCTCAGTCACAGTGGGTGACAATATTGTCACAAGGAAAGACGAAATTACCTACCTGGGTTCCATCCTAGAGGCAAATCTCTCCTGTGACAAAATGGCATCCAATGTAATAAAAAAAAGTCAACCAACGAACTAGATTCTTGTACCGGATCTCCTCTCTGGTAAACAAGAATACCCTGAAGACTCTGGCAGGAGCACTCATTCAAGGGTACTATGACTATGCGTGCACCTCATGGTACCAAAGCACCTCAAAGGCGCTTAAAACAAAATTACAAACATCACAAAACAAACTGGTCAGACTACTACTTGACCTGAACCCCAGAACCCACCTCACCCCTGCCCACTTTGACAACCTAGGATGGCTTAGAGTAGACGACAGAGTACAGCAACTTGCAATGGGCCTGGTCTACAAGATACACTATACGACCGGGGTGCCCATGTACATGTCAAAATACTTCCCAAAGGTCAGTGAATACCACAACCACTACACCAGAGGAAGCTCAACAAATCATGTTAAACCCAGATTCGGCTCAAACAAGGGACTAAACACGTTTCGCAATTATGCCACAACAATGTGGAACGCCCTACCCAAAGCTGTAAAGGAATGTGAATCCCTGCCCACATTCAAAACCGCTCTTAAAGAGCACCTACGGGAGGCTGCAATTCGAAACTGGCCACCGTAAATGCCCAAAACCCCCACCACCTCCTAATAGACAGTCTCCTCCCCACCGCATGTATATATTCCCTCCCCGCCGTATGTATATTTCCCTCCCACCCACCCCCTCCTAATGTACAGTCCCCTCCCCATCATATGTATATACTCTGTCTAGGATCTAGGGGTAACAGTACTGTATATTTGAATACCGCTTATGTCACAAATGTATCAGTACTAAATACCTATATGTCCCTATGCCATAAATGTCATGTATGTCATAAATGTCTATATGAATTGAAAATGGGGGACCCTGATGGAAACAAGACAAACGTCTTTCTCAGGTCTGCATCCCCTTAACAATTGTATGTATTGAGCCGTACTGTATTGTACCCATTCTGCAATCTGTTAAATAACGTTTTCATTCATTCATTCACACCCCTAAGACACACACACACAGTTGTTGAATGTTGTTCAATTAAACTGACAATGCTTATAATGGAATCTAATGGAATTATTCAAGTGAATTAATTTGAAATACAAATGCAATTATTATTGCACTAATAAAAGTAAGGAAATATATTCAGAAGATTTTTTTTATATTTGCCTTAGTATTGTCAATGGGTTTTTAAAGACATCAAGCAAATGGTAGCCCTGGCCAGAAGCTAATATTTGGGGGGTCTTGGCATGGAATCGTTTAGGAATCCCTGGCCTATGTAACTGGCTATGATACTGACTGATCTGAACATGTAGGCCTATATCAAGAAGGTAATATTGGTCATCGTCATCCTGATATAAGCGTCTTTGAGCACCTGGAAAAGCGCTATATAAAATAGATGTATTATTATTATTATTATATGCCTAGAATCATAATGTACATCACCTTCACATGTAGTGACCTATAGGTTGAATACCCATCTGTCTCTGGCTATAGGCAAACAAAAAATGTAATAATAAAAGTAAGCCTGAGGTAGATCTACTGGTTTGAGAGCGCACAGGTGTGGCTGTGATGATAAGCACCAGTGGTGGTACTGAGTAAAGAGTAACCACCGCTCCTGTCCTGAGGCAGTGGCCGCACGCAGGCGATACGTGCAACACACACAGGGATGAACTACACGCTACACGCTGGAGAGAAGCAACAAAACGCATCTCACTAGACCTGATCGGTTGCCTCTTTTCATCACACGTTGATGTTGTTGTCGGCGCTGCAACAGTTGCCTCGAAAAGCATCTATTCTCAGCCCACTGCCGGACGGGCGAGAGAGATGGCTGGCATTCGCTCATCATCAATAATATATCACTCATTATTAACACGTTTTCTATCCCCTCTCAAGCCCGAGGCTTGCGTTTTACGATCGCGAACATTCACGGTGGCAGGAGGACGAGTAAGTTTCTTTCCAAATTGTACCGACCTGATATTCCTCCCCCGATCACTATCACATCGTACGCGTTGCTCGGTGGTGCTGTCATGGTGTTGTCGGTCCCTCGCTTCGCTTCCCCGCCGCAGCTGCCGTGTGTCCGCTCGCCTCGCTGCCGCTCACCGCAAAGCGCACGGCGGACCTCGGCATCTGTAAAATATAAGCGCGACGCGCCCACTCCCCCCCCCCCCCGACTCGACACGCCCACTCCCCCCCTCCCGACTCGACACGCCCACGCTCCGAGGAGTAGCGCCTGATTGATTGATTGATTGATTGATTGATTGATTGAAAACTTTATTAACAGATTGCAGAATGGGTACAGTACAGTACAGCTCACATACAATTGTTAAGGAGATGCAGACCAGAGAAAGACTTTCGTCTTGTTTACATCAGGGTCCCCCATTTTCAATTCATCATAACATATATGACATACATCACATACAGATAGACAGTACTGCTACATCTATACATTTATGACATACCAGATTTGCAAATACAGTACTGTTTGTAATACGAAAAGAGTCCAGAAAAGAGAGTATATACATTTGACATGGAAACTGTACATTGGAGGAGGTTGGGTAGATGGGGGGGGGGGGGGGGGGGGGGGGGGGGGGCTGTACATTGGAGGTGGTTGGGTGGGTGGGGGGAGGTTGGGTAGGGGTGTGTGGGGGACACTGTACAACTGAACAAGCAAAACTGTACATTGGAATATTGACACTTTCTACTCATCATCAGACAGAAGCACAATCAGAAAGGTCTTTATTTATTGCAGAGTAGTTTCCACATAACAAGGATTTTGATTTGGTCGTTTATTATGGTGCGACATTAATAAGGGAAATACACTTACGGTAGAATAAAATAAAAAGGTGGAATAAAATAAAATGGGTATATAAACTAAATTAGAATAGAAGCTGCACCAATAGAATAGAATATAATTATAAAATAAAACAAATTAAATAGGCCAGGGCTGTACAACTGTGCACGATGTGGTCAAGTATATACACACTCATTGGAATAAATTAAAATAGCAATACAGTGGGGATGGAATATTTCGAAGGACTGTGCAATTGAAACAGTCATAAAACAGAATTGCCTTGGAAAGGAATGACTCGTTCCCCCCGCCTTCATAAAATAAATTAGGCTAGGACCGACGAGGGCTTTGCCGTTATCGTGGCGTGGTTTGAAATGAGGCCATTGGTTTGCACAAGGCTATTTTCCAGTAGGCCTGACCTTATCTGCACCCTGGTCTTATCTGCTCAATATGCTACCATCTGCTAATCTGCCCGTTGAGTAACGAAGTGTGTATTGCAATACCGGTAACTGTGTTACCTGTTGAAATGCTGCCATAAAAATGCCATAATAAAATAAGTGGAAATTTAACCTTAGACATTCAGTCTAGTGACAGTCTCTCATCTGGTGAATTGCAGCCCCAGCCCTGCAGCAGCTAGAGAGGAACAACAGGCCAACTTGAGAGGAATGGCTTGGTAATGATAATGAATATCACCTTTTTACCACCTTCGGACTTCTCTGGTTTATGCAACACATTAAACATTTTCTGTAAACGATCTGTAGATGGTAATAAATAAATAAAACACATTCCACGCAACCGGCGTGATCTCTGCCTTGATCAAATGTGTGTTTTATAGTTTCTGGCGCCCCCTTGTGGGTGGATAGAATCAGCATAGAAACAAGCATGGCTCATGAATGAATGAATGAATGAAAACTTTATTTAACAGATTGCAGAATGGGTACAATACAGTACGGCTCAATACATACAATTGTTAAGGGGATGCAGACCTGAGAAAGACGTTTGTCTTGTTTCCATCAGGGTCCCCCATTTTCAATTCATATAGACATTTATGACATACACAACATACATGACATTTATGGCATAGGGACATATAGGTATTTAGTACTGATACATTTGTGACATAGGCGGTATTCAAATATACAGTACTGTTACCCCTAGATCCTGACAGAGTATATACATATGATGGGGAGGGGACTGTACATTAGGAGGGGGTGGGTGGGTGGGAGGGAAATATACATACGGCGGGGAGGGAATATATACATGCGGTGGGGAGGAGACTGTCTATTATGAGGTGGTGGGGGTTTTGGGCATTTACGGTGGCCAGTTTCGAATTGCAGCCTCCCGTAGGTGTTCTTTAAGAGTGGTTTTGAATGTGGGCAGGGATTCACATTCCTTTACAGCTTTGGGTAGGGCATTCCACATTGTTGTGGCATAATTGCGAAACGTGTTTAGTCCCTTGTTTGAGCCGAATCTGGGTTTAACATGATTTGTTGAGCTTCCTCTGGTGTAGTGGTTGTGGTGTTCACTGACCTTTGGGAAGTATTTTGACATGTACATGGGCACCCCGGTCGTATAGTGTATCTTGTAGACCAGGCCCATTGCAAGTTGCTGTACTCTGTCGTCTACTCTAAGCCATCCTAGGTTGGCAAAGTGGGCAGGGGTGAGGTGGGTTCTGGGGTTCAGGTCAAGTAGTAGTCTGACCAGTTTGTTTTGTGATGTTTGTAATTTTGTTTTAAGCGCCTTTGAGGTGCTTTGGTACCATGAGGTGCACGCATAGTCATAGTACCCTTGAATGAGTGCTCCTGCCAGAGTCTTCAGGGTATTCTTGTTTACCAGAGAGGAGATCCGGTACAAGAATCTAGTTCGTTGGTTGACTTTTTTTATTACATTGGATGCCATTTTGTCACAGGAAAGATTTGCCTCTAGGATGGAACCCAGGTAGGTAATTTCGTCTTTCCTTGTGACAATATTGTCACCCACTGTAACTGAGAATCCGTCGGTCTTGCTGAGTTTGTTATTTGAACCGAATAGAATGGACTCTGTTTTGCCCATGTGTAATGATAGTTTGTTATCAGCGAGCCATATGCAGATTTTGCCTAGTTCCGTGCTGAGGGTTTTTTCAACCTGCAATTTGTTCTTGTCAGAGACCAGCAGGGCTGAGTCGTCCGCAAACAGGAACAAGTTGCAGTCACAGGCTGACGACATGTCATTTGCATAAATTAGGAAGAGTAGCGGTCCTAGTATGCTTCCTTGTGGAACACCACAGCTCACTGTGAGGGGGGGGGATAGAGTACCGTTTACCTCTACCATCTGTTCTCTCCCCTCCAGGTAGGATTGCATCCAGCTCACTGATAGGCTATCAAAACCAATTGCTTTCATGTGCTACAAGTAGGCATATTTCAACGAATCAGTGTCCCACGTCCCATCGCAGGGTTGATATAGTAGCACAAAACAAATACATCTGAGACATCAGAGAAACAACCATGTTACAGCAGAGACAGACATACAGACAAGACATCAGAGAGACAACTATGTTACAGCAGAGACAAACGTATACAAGATACAAGACATCAGAGAGACAACTATGTTATAGCAGATACAGACATACATACAAGACATCAGAGAGACAACTATGTTACAGAAGAGAAAGACATACATACAAGATACAAGACATCAGAGAGACAACTATGTTACAGCAGAGACAGACATACAGACAAGACATCAGAGAGACAACTATGTTACAGCAGAGACAAACGTATACAAGATACAAGACATCAGAGAGACAACTATGTTATAGCAGATACAGACATACATACAAGACATCAGAGAGACAACTATGTTACAGCAGAGAAAGACATACATACAAGATACAAGACATCAGAGAGACAACTATGTTACAGCAGAGACAAACGTATACAAGATACAAGACATCAGAGAGACAACTATGTTATAGCAGATACAGACATACATACAAGACATCAGAGAGACAACTATGTTACAGCAGAGAAAGACATACATACAAGATACAAGACATCAGAGAGACAACTATGTTACAGCAGAGACAGACATACATACAGCAGACACTGCTACTACACACTGTCTAAACAGTCATAGTCCAGCAGTCACTGCTACAAACTGTTTAAACATTCAAACTGTGATAATATGAAAAGAAATAAAAGAAAACTATTGGTGTGATTTGCGATTGGACTGCGGCCGATATATACTTTAGAACAGAACAAAGCATTTCATATAAAAGTATTCTGTATTTTTGTATGACAACTAATAAAGAAACTTGAAACTTGAAACTTGAACTGTATGCTGTGGAGCAGACGGAGAGTAAAGATCCCACTGTACTTGTTGCCTGGCGAATAAAACTATCTGAATCTGAATCTGAGAGGACACTGGCTACTACACACTGGTACAATGACTGCAGCAGTCTATGCACTACCTCCTGAGCCATCGTCTCCCCTTTGTGTCTAAAAACATTAACATGTTATGGATTATCACCTTGGAAGCCTTTCTACCTCCTCCACATATTAATCAGGAGGACAGAACGTTGATCTGAATGCTTGGCATGCTATATTAAATGTACACAGGATAGTTGGAAGTCTAATCTGTTGATGTACTATGGAGGAGCCAATGTTGGGGGGAGGTGGTGCTGATGCGATCAGTTTGTCTTATTACAGTGTGGTCCTCTCCCTCTCCTGTCCCACTGCTGGGTTCTATATACTGTAAGGTCTCCCTGTCCTGTCCCACTGCTGGGTTCTACCTACTGTAAGGTCTCCCTGTCCTGTCCCACTGCTGGGTTCTACCTACTGTAAGGTCTCCCTGTCCTGTCCCACTGCTGGGTTCTACCTACTGTAAGGTCTCCCTGTCCTGTCCCACTGCTGGGTTCTACCTACTGTAAGGTCTCCCTGTCCTGTCCCACTGCTGGGTTCTACCTACTGTAAGGTCTCCCTGTCCTGTCCCACTGCTGGGTTCTACCTACTGTAAGGTCTCCCTGTCCTGTCCCACTGCTGGGTTCTACCTACTGTAAGGTCTCCCTGTCCTGTCCCACTGCTGGGTTCTACCTACTGTAAGGTCTCCCTGTCCCACTGCTGGGTTCTACCTACTGTAAGGTCTCCCTGTCCCACTGCTGGGTTCTACCTACTGTAACGTCTCCCTGTCCCACTGCTGGGTTCTACCTACTGTAAGGTCTCCCTGTCCCACTGCTGGGTTCTACCTACTGTAAGTTCTCCCTGTCCCACTGCTGGGTTCTACCTACTGTAAGGTCTCCCTGTCCCACTGCTGGGTTCTATCTACTGTAAGGTCTCCCTGTCCCACTGCTGGGTTCTACCTATAGGTCTCCCTGTCCCACTGCTGGGTTCTACCTACTTTAAGGGACACGTCATCTTCTGCCTTCAAGGTAGCTCTGAGCTTACTGTATGTACTTACGTTTCAAGTTTGTTTATTATTTGTCATAATAAAATACAGAATACTTTATGATGAAATGTTTGTTTCTGTATGAGCCCCTGAGAGTGTGCTACATACAGTAAAAAAGTAAGTAAAAAAAAAATGTTATTAAGAAGTAAGTCAAAAGTAAGTAAAGGAATATTCAGTCAATGTACAATATACAATACAGAGTAAAATGAGTAACAGTGAGGTACAATGCAGAAATTAGAAACTTGGGGTAAGGTGCAAATGAGGTATGAATGTAGTGCAAATCTCTTTAATAAGAGATAACTATAAAGTGTGTTAAAGTGTCTAAAGTGAGTAAAGTGAGTGGTAAGGATGAGTGTTTGTAAAGTGAGTGGGGGACCCTGATGTAAACAAGACGAAAGTCTTTCTCTGGTCTGCATCCCCTTAACAATTGTGTGTATTGAGCTGTACTGTATTGTACCCATTCTGCAATCTGTTAATAAAGTTCTCAATCAAAGTACTATTAACATTACTTAATTTCTAAGATTAGATTAGATAATTTTGTTATTTTTAAATGTCTGATCTAAAGAGAAACAAAGGGTTTTAAAAGTGTTATATTTCTCTTCTATTATAATACCAGAGAGAAGGTGAGGAGAATCGACCAGCAACAAAAGCAAAAAAATAATTATAATAATTTAATAAAGAAATTTACATTTTAAGATACAAATCTTTTCCCTGTGGTATCGAAAATGGTATCGAATATCGATACTTTTCAAGGTATCGTATCGAAGTTAGAGATTCCAGTATCGTGACAACACTACAGGGATTAGAACTAGACAGTCAGCTGATATCGAATTGAAGTTCCCTTTACTGTGTGTTGATGAAATGTAGTAGCCTAGGATTCTGTATTAATTTCAAAGTGAATTTTATTGTTTGTTTTGAGTTGACCTTTAAATTCATCTCAAACAACTAACCTGATAGCTTTGCATACAGAATACTATTTTATGTTAGGCTATAGTGCAAAATAATTGTTGGTTCATTATGAAAATGTGATGGGATGGACTGCACACCATATTCTCAGTAGCCTATTTAATGGAAAACCGCAAATCAGCAACTGTTGTTTACACACAAACATTGACTTTATTGACCTCAGAGATTACTTCTGTGTACTTATACTGTATATTATTCAACTCATCATGAGCAGAGCTTTCATTAGATCCTAATATGAAGGCTCTGTGATGATTTTGATCTCTTTTGGAGCTCAAAACTTGCAGCCATCTTGCATTTGAAGGTCAAAAATAGGTCAAATCATTATATAAACACCAAATATGTATTCCTTGGCCAAAATAAGCTCTGAAACCATGTATTGTTCATCATTATAGGTCAAACCATAAAAAACTTAATTTCCATATTTTGGATTTTGGTCTCTCACAAAATGACCCCGCCTCTTAAAAAAAATACACCCTGGATCAATTAGTTGTATAACCCCTCCTAGATAGATGACAAATCCATTGAGAAACGGACCTTCGCTCTCCGCGGTCACGGGAGTGCCACAGATGACCCAACTATATTATGTGGTCACAAGCACCGGGCGCGGTCACATTTGTACTTATGTTATTGCACATACCTTAGACAGTTTATTGTATATAAAATAAATACCTGCTTTCTTATTATGTTAATTGTTGCTTTTTATTCCTTTAAAATGAGTTGTACCTCATCCCATTTCTGCATTGGACTGTATATTGTATTGTAAGTCAGTTACTCTTTTATTTTTTTTTATCTACTTTTTCTCCCCATTTTCTATTTTTCTCCCATCCCAATTTTGTATTATACAATTCTACCCTCCCCTGTGTCGAACGTTGTTAGACCATGCCTCCCACTGGTCGGCTGCAGTGAGGACGAAGCCTTGCATCACGTGTCCCCTCCGGTACACGAGGAGGCAGCCGTCGCATCTTTTCACCTGCACAGCGCGATCTCTCAATGGCGAGGAGTAGCACGTGGGAAGCTCACGCTGCCCCCGTTGCTTCCTGATTCTGCTGTACAGGCGCACCAACCGACCTGTAGGAGTCGCTGTCCACAACGTCCGATCCACACCCACCAGCTTCCCACCCCCTAACACTGCTAATTGTATTAGTATGAATGACCAGCCAAGCCGGTAGCAACGCCGAGAGCTGGGCTCGAACCCAGGATATCCTGTGTTAGTGGCGAGCGCCTTGCCCACTGCCACTTAGCCGCCCTCAGTTACTCTTTTATTAAATGTTTTTATTTTTTTTACTCTGTATTGTATATTGTATATATATGTATATTGAACACTTTTGTTTACACTTGTTTACGTACTTTTGACTTTCTATGTTATACTTATCTATTTTTATTTGTATCTAGCACACTCTCAGGAGCAGAACAGAACGAAGCATTTCATATAAAAGTATTCTGTATTTTTGTATGACAACTAATAAAGAAACTTGAAACTTGAACTTGAAACTTGAACTGTATGCTGTGGAGCAGACGGAGAGTAAAGATCCCACTGTACTTGTTGCCTGGCAAATAAAACTATCTGAATCTGAATCTGAGAGGACACTGGCTACTACACACTGGTACAATGACTGCAGCAGTCTATCCACTACCTCCTGAGCCTTGTCACCCCTTTGTGTCTAAAAACATTAACATATGGATTATCACTTTGGAAGCCTTTCTACCTCCTCCACATATTAACCAGGAGGACAGAACGTTGATCTGAATGCTTGGCATGCTATATTAAATGTACACAGGATAGTTGGAAGTCTAATCTGTTGATGTACTATGGAGGAGCCAATGTTGGGGGGAGGTGGTGCAGATGCGATCAGTTTGTCTTATTACAGTGTGGTCCTCTCCCTCTCCTGTCCCACTGCTGGGTTCTACCTACTGTAAGGTCTCCCTGTCCCACTGCTGGGTTCTACCTACTGTAAGGTCTCCCTGTCCCACTGCTGGGTTCTACCTACTGTAAGGTCTCCCTCTCCTGTCCCACTGCTGGGTTCTACCTATACTGTAAGGTCTCCCTGTCCTGTCCCACTGCTGGGTTCTACCTATACTGTAAGGTCTCCCTGTCCCACTGCTGGGTTCTACCTACTGTAAGGTCTCCCTGTCCCACTGCTGGGTTCTACCTACTGTAAGGTCTCCCTGTCCCGCTGCTGGGTTCTACCTACTGTAAGGTCTCCCTCTCCTGTCCCACTGCTGGGTTCTACCTACTGTAAGGTCTCCCTGTCCTACTGCTGGGTTCTACCTACTGTAAGGTCTCCCTCTCCCGCTGCTGGGTTCTACCTACTGTAAGGTCTCCCTGTCCTGTCCCACTACTGGGTTCTACCTACTGTAAGGTCTCCCTGTCCTGTCCCACTGCTGGGTTCTACCTACTGTAAGGTCTCCCTGTCCTGTCCCACTGCTGGGTTCTACCTACTGTAAGGTCTCCCTGTCCCACTGCTGGGTTCTACCTACTGTAAGGTCTCCCTGTCCCACTGCTGGGTTATACCTACTGTAAGCTCTCCCTGTCCCACTGCTGGGTTCTACCTACTGTAACGTCTCCCTGTCCCACTGCTGGGTTCTACCTACTGTAAGGTCTCCCTGTCCCACTGCTGGGTTCTACCTACTGTAAGGTCTCCCTGTACCACTGCTGGGTTCTACTTACTGTAAGGTCTCCCTGTCCCACTGCTGGGTTCTACCTACTGTAAGGTCTCCCTCTCCTGTCCCACTGCTGGGTTCTACCTACTGTAAGGTCTCCCTGTCCTACTGCTGGGTTCTACCTACTGTAAGGTCTCCCTCTCCCGCTGCTGGGTTCTACCTACTGTAAGGTCTCCCTGTCCTGTCCCACTACTGGGTTCTACCTATACTGTAAGGTCTCCCTGTCCTGTCCCACTGCTGGGTTCTACCTACTGTAAGGTCTCCCTGTCCCACTGCTGGGTTCTACCTACTGTAAGGTCTCCCTGTCCCACTGCTGGGTTATACCTACTGTAAGCTCTCCCTGTCCCACTGCTGGGTTCTACCTACTGTAACGTCTCCCTGTCCCACTGCTGGGTTCTACCTACTGTAAGGTCTCCCTGTCCCACTGCTGGGTTCTACCTACTGTAAGGTCTCCCTGTACCACTGCTGGGTTCTACTTACTGTAAGGTCTCCCTGTCCCACTGCTGGGTTCTACCTACTGTAAGGTCTCCCTGTACCACTGCTGGGTTCTACCTACTGTAACGTCTCCCTGTCCCACTGCTGGGTTCTACCTACTGTAAGGTCTCCCTGTCCCACTGCTGGGTTCTACCTACTGTAAGGTCTCCCTGTACCACTGCTGGGTTATACCTACTGTAAGGTCTCCCTGTCCCACTGCTGGGTTCTACCTACTGTAACGTCTCCCTGTCCCACTGCTGGGTTCTACCTACTGTAAGGTCTCCCTGTCCCACTGCTGGGTTCTACCTACTGTAACAGTGTGGTCCTCTCCTGTCCCACTGCTGGGTTCTACCTACTGTAAGGTCTCCCTGTCCCACTGCTGGGTTCTACCTACTGTAAGGTCTCCCTGTCCCACTGCTGGGTTCTACCTACTGTAAGGTCTCCCTGTCCCACTGCTGGGTTCTACCTACTGTAAGGTCTCCCTGTCCCACTGCTGGGTTCTACCTACTGTAAGGTCTCCCTGTCCCACTCTACCTACTGTAAGGTCTCCCTGTCCCACTGCTGGGTTTTACCTACTGTAAGGTCTCCCTGTCCCACTGCTGGGTTCTACCTACTGTAAGGTCTCCCTGTCCCACTGCTGGGTTCTACCTACTTTAAGGGACACGTCATCTTCTGCCTTCAAGGTAGCTCTGAGCTTACTGTATGTACTTAAGTTTCAAGTTTGTTTATTATTTGTCATAATAAAATACAGAATACTTTATGATGAAATGCTTGTTTCTGTATGAGCCCCTGAGAGTGTGCTACATACAGTAAAAAAGTAAGTAAAAAAATATGTTATTAAGAAGTAAGTCAAAAGTAAGTAAAGGAATATTCAGTCAATGTACAATATACAATACAGAGTAAAATGAGTAACAGTGAGGTACAAGGCAGAAATTAGATAAGGTACAAAACTTGGGGTAAGGTGCAAATGAGGTATGAATGTAGTGCAAATCTCTTTAATAATAAATAACTATAAAGTGTGTTAAAGTGTCTAAAGTGAGTAAAGTGAGTGGATGGACCCTGTGTTTGTAAAGTGAGTGGGGGACCCTGATGTAAACAAGACGAAAGTCTTTCTCTGGTCTGCATCCCCTTAACAATTGTGTGTATTGAGCTGTACTGTATTGTACCCATTCTGCAATCTGTTAATAAAGTTCTCAATCAAAGTACTATTAAGATTACTTAATTTCTAAGATTAGATTAGATAATTTAGTTATTTTTAAATGTCTGATCTAAAGAGAAACAAATGGTTTTAAAAGTGTTATATTTCTCTTCTCTTATAATACCAGAGAGAAGGTGAGGAGAATCGACCAGCAACAAAAGCTAAAAAATATTTATAATAATTTAATAAAGAAATTTACATTTTAAGATAAAAATCGTTTCCCTGTGGTATCGAAAATGGTATCGAATATCGATACTTTTCAAGGTATCGTATCGAAGTTAGAAATTCCAGTATCGTGACAACACTACAGGGATTAGGACTAGACAGTCAGCTGAGATCTAATTGAAGTTCCCTTTACTGTGAGTTGATGAAATGTAGTAGCCTAGGATTCTGTATTAATTTCAAAGTGAATTTTATTGTTTGTTTTGAGTTGACCTTTAAATTCAGCTCAAACAACTAACCTGCTAGCTTTGCATACAGAATACTATTTTATGTTAGGCTATAGTGCAAAATAATTGTTGGTTCATTATGAAAATGTGATGGGATGGACTGCACACCATATTCTCAGTAGCCTATTTGTTGAAGTCAGAGGTTCTGTGTAGGATTGTTAGTAACTGTCTAACTGCATATATAACTGTTTCCACTAGAGGGCGCTCTAGGCGGAGCCACTCAGGAACACCACCAGGTGGCGAGTATAAATAGGGATGTCTCCTCCTACTCTACCTCTTTCCCCCCAGCCTCTCAGTGAGAGGAGAACTATAGAACTGCTGCTCATACCACGTGAATAAATAAACCACACCAGTTAAAGGCTAAAGATAAATATTAAAGGCTAAAGATAAACACAAAAAAAATATTCTAATCCACATAAATGGCATAATCATACTCCCTTATTCAATAACAATGCACTCCTGATTAGAAAACGACCTATAAGATTCCCTAGATGGGAAAAGCAAGGCATACATACATTAGGAGATGTTTTCAACAAACAGGGTATTTGTAGCTATGATGAAATAGAAAAAAAATTTAATCTCACCGGTTCCACATATCTTTTTTATGCACAATTATTGTTATGTTTGAAGACTCATGGTGTTCCATTAAGGATACCAATTGCACACGACAGATACCACAAATGTTTCTATGAAAGAGAGACATTGAGAGGTTTTGTATCAGATTTTTATCATCAATTACTAACGGCTTCGTATGAAACCCTCCACCTAGACTCTGTTTGGAGGAGGGATATACCAGACATAGAAAAAGATTTTGATTGGCAAGAAGCCTGGGCAAATGTTCGACTTGCATCAAGGAACCCGGACCATCAACAAATCAATCTTAACTATATTCATAGGACATACTTGACTCCTATAAGACTGAACAGAATGGGTCTTAAACAAGACTCCAAATGCTCCTTATGTACAAATGGGGACGAGGGGACATTTATGCACATGTATTGGGACTGCCCACCAGTTAAGATATTCTGGGAAGAAGTGACCCAGCAATTATCAAATCTCTTAATTCTGAATATACCTGTACACCCCTCTATATTACTGCTGAATGATGTTTTTGAATATGCAGTACCTATACAACAAAAGAGATTGGTTTTATCTGGTATTACAGTGGCTAAAAAACTGATAGCATCACGATGGTTTCAACCGGAAAAAATGTGCCGAAAAGTCTGGATTCTTACATATCTCGATGTGATTTATCTAGAAATATCTACAGCAAGAATTTTGGGTCTCAATGAATCCAAATTGACAATGTGGTTAGAAGTGGTGGAGAGAATAAAAGCTAGCATTTAATGGTAGTGTCTGGTTAGGAGCGAAGGATAATGGATGGATTATCCATTGTGGGGTCCAGGGCGGGGGGTGCGAGCAAGAGCATATGTGTGTAGGGGTATAGATAGCAGGTATTAGGGGTATATCTTGTATAAGACATTTATCCAAACGATGAGTTAACTGATGTACACTGTTTTACAATGCTTGTATATCTAATCGTGTGTTGTCATGTTTGTTTATGTGTTTGTTTAAAAAATAATACAAAAAGAAAATACAAAAAAAAAGAAAGATAGAAACCATGCCTCTTGTGTGAGGTTCGCCTTTCCCTTGACCTTTAATTCCCTGTCTCCTCACCTCACTAGCCCCCACCCTCGCGTTTGTTTACTCTCGTTTGCTCTTCAGCAGCCACACCCTTGGACTACCTGTCATTATGTGTTTGATTGGTCTGGTGCCGAACACTCACTTCTTGTTCGAGTATCAATTACCATCACGCACCTGATGTGTATTCTAATTAGCGCCCTTTTGGGCTTTAAGTACCTCGCTCTTCCCCTCTGTCCTTGTCGGGTCGTTCCGTATCATATCTCTATCACCAAGCTCCTTCGGGAGGTTCTCTGTCTGTAGGCTCCTACGGGAGTTTCTGTTTCTGTCTGTATGCTGTTTTATCTCCGGCTTGAGACGAGGTGCAAGCTTTGGCCACCTGTCGCCGTTTGCCTGGAGGGAGACATTGTACTGCGCCTAATCCTCTACGGGAGGTATTCCAGTGTTCCACTTCAGACCTCCGCGCAGCAGACGCGCACCACTCAGACCTCCGCGCAGCAGACGCGCTCTTCACTCCAGACGCGCATCCAGACGCGCATCCAGACCTCCGAGCCAGACGCGCTCTTCACTCCAGACGCGCATCCAGACGCGCATCCAGACCTCCGAGCCAGACGCGCTCTTCACTCCAGACGCGCATCCAGACGCGCATCCAGACTCCGCGCCAGACGCGCTCTTCACTCCAGACGCGCATCCAGACTCCGCGCCAGATGCGCCCTCCGTACCGGCGCGTACTCCAAGCAGACGCGCACCACTCAGACCTCCGCGCCAGATGCGCTCTCCGAGCCTGCGCCCTCCTACTCCTCCCTGTAAGCAGCTCCAGCCCTCGCCCTGTCCAAGGCCTTGACTCTGTTTCTCTCTGTCCCTGTCCAGTTCCTCCTAGTCCTCCTAGTCATCCCTGTCCTGTCCTCCTAGTCCTCCCTGTCCCCAGCCCGCCTCCGCGGGCCTCTGTCCCTGTTTCCCCATTCTAGTCCTCCTAGTCCTCCCTGTCCAGTCCTTCTAGTCCTCCTAGTCCTCCCTGTCCCCAGCCCGCCTCCGCGGGCCTCTGTCCCTGTTTCCCCTCTCTAGTCCTCCTAGACCTCCCTGTCCAGTCCTTCTAGTCCTCCTAGTCCTCCTTGTCCAGTCCTCCTAGTCCTCCCTGTCCAGTCCTCCTAGTCCTCCCTGTTCCTGCCTTGTCCCTTGCCCTGGCCCAGTCCGTTAGCCTTCCCTTAGCCTTCCCCTTAGCCAGCTCGCCTCTTAAAGGCACTGTGCCTATTTTCCCAAGTTCATGTTTTCCTGTATTTTGTGTTCTCCCTTAAAGGGACAGTGCCGTTTTCTGTTGTTTTCAATAAATGCCCAGTTCTTGGCTTACTCTCATACCTGTCTTGTGTTGTGCGATTGGGGTCGGTTACAAACCATAACAGTACGACCCGACCAGTCGACGACCCCAGCCAGCACAGACGGTGTATGTTGAGTTTGCCTTTTTTTTGTTTCCCTCTAGTTCCCCTGTTAGTCTTTCCTGTTAGCTCCCCTGTTAGCCCTGTTAGCTTCCCTGTTAGCCCTGTTAGCTCCCCTGTTAGCTTGTTAGTCTCCCCTGTTAGCTCCCCTGTTTAGCCTGTTAGTCTTTCCTGTTAGCCCTGTTAGCTTCCCTGTTAGCCCTGTTAGCTCCCCTGTTAGCTTGTTAGTCTCCCCTGTTAGCTCCCCTGTTTGCTTCCCTGTTTGCCTCGTTAGCTCCCCTGCAGCTTGTTAGGCCTCTACTACCAGCATGGCCCCAGTCTGCTAGCTTAGCCCCGGCTGCTAGCACAGCCTCTATGTTAATGCAGCCTTGCTGCTGGCATAGGCCCTGTAGCTAGCCATGCCCAGGCAGCTAACCCAGTCCCTCTGCATGGCCCCAGTCTGCTAGCTTAGCCCCGGCTGTTAGCACAGCCTCTATGTTAATGCAGCCCTTGCAGCTAGCATAGGCCCTGTAGCTAGCCATGCCCAGGCAGCTAACCCGGTCCCTCTGCATGGCCTCCACTTTTTGTGTAGTTTTTTCCCACTGCTAGGACTGCCCTTTCAGCTAGCAAGGTCAGTTTTCTCCCACTGCTAGGACTGCCCTTTCAGCTAGCAAGGTCAGTTTGCTCCCACTGCTAGGACTGCCCCTTCAGCTAGCAAGGTCAGTTTTCCCACTGCTAGGACTGCCCTTTCAGCTAGCAAGGTCAGTTTGCTCCCACTGCTAGGACTGCCCTTTAAGCTAGCAAGGTCAGTTTGCCCCACTGCTAGGACTGCCCCTTCAGCTAGCAAGGTCAGTTTTATCCCACTGTTAGGACTGCCCCTTCAGCTAGCAAGGTCAGTTTTCTCCCACTGCTAGGACTGCCCCTTCAGCTAGCAAGGTCAGTTTGCTCCCACTGCTAGGACTGCCCCTTCAGCTAGCAAGGTCAGGTTCCCCACAGCTAGGACTGTCCTTCCAGCTAGCTTGTTCTCTCATGCTGGTCCAGCCCTGTCTGCCAGCCTAGCTCCGGCAGCTAGCGCAGCCTCTATGTTAATGTAGCAGTACAGCTAGCATAGGCCCTGTAGCTATCAGTGCCCTGGCAGCTGCCCTTTCCCTCTGCTAGCCCCTTCCCGGTGCTCCTCTAGTTACCCCTCAGCTCATCTAGTTACCCCTCAGCTCCTCTAGTTACCCCTCAGCTCCTCTAGTTACCCCTCAGCTCCTCTGGTTACCCCTCTGCTCCTCTAGTTACCCCTTCTGCTACCCTGTCCCCTTGCTAGCCCCACTTTTGTTGTAGCTTCCCCTGCTAGCATGGCCCAGTACTTTTTGTTTGTTGCCTTGTTATGTCCCCTGCCACTCTGTCTGTATTTTTGGGTCGCCCGGTGGCTCCCGTGGAGGGGGGAGTACTGTGAGGTTCGCCTTTCCCTTGACCTTTAATTCCCTGTCTCCTCACCTCACTAGCCCCCACCCTCGCGTTCGTTTACTCTCGTTTGCTCTTCAGCAGCCACATCCTTGGACTACCTGTCATTATGTGTTTGATTGGTCTGGTGCCGAACACTCACTTCTTGTTCGAGTATCAATTACCATCACGCACCTGATGTGTATTCTAATTAGCGCCCTTTTGGGCTTTAAGTACCTCGCTCTTCCCCTCTGTCCTTGTCGGGTCGTTCCGTATCATATCTCTATCACCAAGCTCCTTCGGGAGGTTCTCTGTCTGTAGGCTCCTACGGGAGTTTCTGTTTCTGTCTGTATGCTGTTTTATCTCCGGCGTGAGACGAGGTGCAAGCTTTGGCCACCTGTCGCCGTTTGCCTGGAGGGAGACATTGTACTGCGCTCTCTAATCCTCTACGGGAGGTATTCCAGTGTTCCACTTCAGACCTCCGCGCAGCAGACGCACAACTCAGACCTCCGCGCAGCAGACGCGCTCTTCACTCCAGACGCGCATCCAGACGCGCATCCAGATCTCCGAGCCAGACGCGCTCTTCACTCCAGACGCGCATCCAGACGCGCATCCAGACCTCCGAGCCAGACGCGCTCTTCACTCCAGACGCGCATCCAGACGCGCATCCAGACTCCGCGCCAGACGCGCTCTTCACTCCAGACGCGCATCCAGACGCGCATCCAGACTCCGCGCCAGATGCGCCCTCCGTACCGGCGCATACTCCAAGCAGACGCGCACCACTCAGACCTCCGCGCCAGATGCGCTCTCCGAGCCTGCGCCCTCCTACTCCTCCCTGTAAGCAGCTCCAGCCCTCGCCCTGTCCAAGGCCTTGACTCTGTTTCTCTCTGTCCCTGTCCAGTTCCTCCTAGTCCTCCTAGTCATCCCTGTCCTGTCCTCCTAGTCCTCCCTGTCCCCAGCCCGCCTCCGCGGGCCTCTGTCCCTGTTTCCCCATTCTAGTCCTCCTAGTCCTCCCTGTCCAGTCCTTCTAGTCCTCCTAGTCCTCCCTGTCCAGTCCTTCTAGTCCTCCTAGTCCTCCTTGTCCAGTCCTCCTAGTCCTCCCTGTCCAGTCCTCCTAGTCCTCCCTGTTCCTGCCTTGTCCCTTGCCCTGGCCCAGTCCGTTAGCCTTCCCTTAGCCTTCCCCTTAGCCAGCTCGCCTCTTAAAGGCACTGTGCCTATTTTCCCAAGTTCATGTTTTCCTGTATTTTGTGTTCTCCCTTAAAGGGACAGTGCCGTTTTCTGTTGTTTTCAATAAATGCCCAGTTCTTGGCTTACTCTCATACCTGTCTTGTGTTGTGCGATTGGGGTCGGTTACAAACCATAACATCTTGACCACATTATTGTCGCCCTATAGCCGGATTCTGTCAGCAGGTTATGGGCCCAGATAACGCCGGGGTGAAATAATAAGGGTAGCAAGCTTAGCTAAAGTATAGGCTAGGTTAGCGCCGGGAGCACCACGTGGCTAGGTGCTAGGCCAACAAGAGCTAAAGCTACGCCTACCATCAACGAAGAGGATGGAAACGTACGTGGGTTGTTCATTATCATTATTGCCATATTTTTAACACCATGTAAACATCAGGTTAGTATATGTAATATTATGTTAGTTATATGTGGTGTGTGTCTTGGTACTATTGTGCTAATTCCCTTTTTCTTTTTTCCCTTTGCCAGGTGCTGCCCGTCCCTCCTCTGGAGAGTGCTGATTGCCCAATAAGAAACAGCTGACGGCAATCGCCTCAACAAGGGGCGGGTGGATAAAGCCTGGCATGTGACACACATCGGGGCGCCTCCCTAAATCATTGCCACTAGCCAGGGTGGAGTGAGGAGGTTGCCTATCTTACCTTGAGTGGATGCTTTTGAGCACCTTTTGTAAATACCATTAACCACTGTGTGTGGGCAATCTTATTGTGTTGGCCTTATCTTCCACGTTATGTGATTCCCTAACAGGTGGGATTATTATAGTATGCGCCTTTTCCCTCCATCAAGGGGGATATATACTGTAGTGCCTATTGCTGGGTGGTTCCCAGTGTTTACCTCTGCTTAATAGTTTTTGTGTCTTATGACACGTCTGTATTTCGCTTTGTGTTCGTTTGTCTTATTATATATTCCCTGTTTGTTCTCCATTACCCTTTTACCCTTTGTGTGTGCTGTGGGTTTAAATCCCCACTATAATAAACATCATTTTCCCTTTGGGAAAACAGTGGGTTATAATAATAACCCACTATACGCTATAATAAATATCATTTGCCATTTGAAAACGCCTTTGTTTATTACTTACCTACCGGGACCTGTGCTAAGGCACCTGACTAGACGAGCTGGTGTTCACATACAGCCCGCTCCAGGTATATTCTATATGGTCATCAGACCTTTGTATGTGACACAAGGGAAGGGGCAAATGGCCCTCATTCAATGGAAAAGCAGAGGACTACGAGCTCTGGGAAGAGCGCATGCTATGCTGCATGCACGGTGCAGGACTGAAGGAGACGATCCTGGCAGCCCCCACGGGAGACCTGGCGGCGGAAGAGCAAGCCCTGGACGACCAGCCTAACGCAGACGCGTACTGTGAGTTAGCGCCACTGCTCGACGACACCAGCTTGGGGCTGATATTCCGTGACACTAAAGACAAAGGCAGAGAAAGCCTGGAGGTGTTGAGAGAGCATTACATCGGCCGAGGAAGACCCCGAGTCGTGGCCCTCTACATAGCACTAACGGCCCTGAGGAAGGGGCACACCGAGACTGTGACCGAATACGTCAACAGAGCGGAGCAGATCACGACGCCATTGAGGAGTGCAGGAGAAGCACCAAGCGATGGGCTAATGATGGCGATGATGATGAAACAATCCCCTCTACCACAATTAGAATATACCCAAATCAAAAGCCCTGGGTAGATAAATCCGTCTGTGAGGCTCTGAAAGTGCGCACATCAGCCTACAACACCGGGCTGGTGACAGGCAACATGGAAGAACACAAGACGGCAAGATACAACGTCAGGAGAGCAGTAATAGAGGCAAAACGGCGTTACAGGGATAAAGTTGAACTTCAGTTTGAACAGGCTGACTCTAGAGGTATGTGGCAGGGCCTCAGAACAATGACAGATTACAAAGGCACCTCCCTCAAACTGAACAGTGACATCTCCTTAGCAAATGATCTCAATTCCTTCTATGCGAGGTTTGAGGCTGTGAATAACAACACCAGCCTACAAACCACGGCAATGGGGGGGGGGGGGGGTCTGCTGATGGAGACTCAGTGTTCAGGGTAACAGAACATGAGGTGAGACGGATCTTTAAAAAAGTGAATATCAGGAAGGCAGCAGGACCGGACGGCATCCCCGGCCGCGTCCTAAAAGTCTGTGCCGACCAACTGGCCCCGGTATTCACTGACATCTTTAACCTGTCCTTGGAACAGGCTGTCATCCCCACCTGTCTGAAGAAGTCCACCATCATCCCTGTACCCAAAAAATCTACGCCCGCTTGCCTCAACGACTACCGCCCTGTAGCCCTCACCTCCATAGCCATGAAGAGCTTTGAGAAGCTAGTGAAGGGCTACATCTGTTCCTCCCTCCCCATCAACCTGGACCCCCTGCAATTTGCATATCGCCCCAACAGGTCCACGGAGGACGCCATAGCCCATGTGCTGCACACAGCAGCATCACACCGGGACAAGAGGCAGGGGAACTATGTGAGAATGCTGTTCATCGACTACAGCTCAGCATTCAATACCATAGTCCCCTCCAAACTCATAGCCAAGCTCAGGGACCTGGGCTTGAACTATGACCTCTGCCAGTGGGTCTTGACGGGCAGACCCCAGGTGGTAAGAGCAGGCAACTGCACCTCCTCATCCATCACGCTCAACATAGGGGCCCCCCAGGGCTGTGTTCTGAGCCCCCTCCTCTACTCCCTGTACACACATGACTGCGTGGCACAAACCTGCCGAAGGCATTCAAAATATGTGTGTTCTACCCAAATAATGACCAGAAGTAAGTCCTTACTTTTTCTTTCCTCCTTATGTTTCTCAGGCCAGGTGGCCCATTACACCATGAGCCCATCTCCCGTTTCCAAAATGCATTACAGACTGTTTGAAAAAGCTGTTTTGCTTTGATAATTGGTAATGAAATATCAAAATAATGTTCAATAAGATGTACTTGTGTTTAATAAGTTGTTTTATTCAGAAGTTAACACAAATAAATAATATTACCAGTACAGTACAGTATCTAGCACACTCTCAGGAGCAAAACAGAAAGAATAATTTCAAACTTGAACTATGTGACATGGCTTGAATCAACTGCTCCAGTGGAGTTGCTCAGTGGCCAATGGTGTTTGTGGTTGTACTGGGCAGCTCCCAGGTGTGAATGGAACTGTGTGAATGTGAAGCAGGGCGTTCCTGAAAAAGAGCATCTGTGCTCAGCGAACCTACCCTGGGTAAATAAAGGTAAAAAAAAAAAAAATGTAAAAAAAAAAAAAAAAAAAAATTAGATGAATGCGTTAATTATATTATCGCGCGATACTAGTATAGCGTTAACGCAGCACGTTAACGCCGTTAACGGCCCAGCTCTAGTTATTTTATTTCATACTTATCTTGTCTTGCACAGTCTCTGGAGCGTAACAGTAAGAAGCATTTTGTATAAAAGTACTCTGTACTTCTGTATGACAACTATTAAAGAAACTTGAGAAACTTGAGAGGACTACCGGAGCTGTACAAACCGTTCACACTCCTGGTAACACACGGTTCAACGGACATGACGCTGGGACAGTTCAAGGCCAAGTTAAGAAACTTCGAGGCCTCAGAAGATACCCACCCAGCCGCTGCGGAGGCGGGAGAGAGGGTGCTAAAGGCCCAAGCGACGCCAAGGGAGAGGACCAGGACCACGGCGGAACTGGCGTGTTGGAGATGCGGAGAGAAAGGCCATCGGAGAAGCGACTGCACAAAGACTGTCTGGTGTAGCTTCTGCAAATCCACGGGGCACACAGACAGAGCGTGCATGAAGAAACACGACCAGAGCGTGCGATACGCGCATGGAGGAGACGGCGGCCACGGACAAAATGGTGGCTACGGACAAGATGGTGGCTGTGGACAAGATGGCGGCTACGGACGGGATGACGGCTGTGGACAGGATGACGGCAGCGGACACGATGGCAGCGACGTGAGACGGATCGAGACAACGCCCGGAGAATAACGGGACAAGAAGATTACGCTTTCGGGGCGCGGACGGCGTGCATCGCCGGGCCGGCCCAGCTGCAGTGGGCCCAGAGGAGGGGACTGATCGTGGACACAGGTGCGTCATCCCATGTCATCAACGACAGGAGTCGGTTCAAGAACTTTGACGACACTTTCCACCCGGAGAGGCACAGCATGGAGCTGGCAGACGGGAGACGCACCTACGGGTTGGCGCAAGAGAGAGGAGTATGCCTCACGGACAGTAGGGGGCGCCGGCGTACGGTGACGTTAAAGAACGCTCTCTACGTACCATCGTTCCCACAAGGACTATTCTCTGTAATAGCTGCTACTGCAAGCGGTGCCAAGGTATTCTTCGATAAAGGTAAAAATGTTCTTGTAGAACCTGACGGTACACGGTTTGACATAAAGATGTACCAGAGAATATATTATCTGCAAACGGAGTGTAATGACAACGACAAGTGTAATGATAATAATGATATGTGTAGCGTGACGGCCAGTAACGATATTCAGACATGGCACGAGATTATGGGTCATTATAATTACGAGGATTTACTGAAACTGCAAGCAGTGAAGGTTGAAGGAGAAAAGCGTAGACCTGACAAAAATTGTGCAATGTGCAAAACGGGGAAGTTTACTCAACCGAGAAACAGAATTCCCACAGAAAAAGTAAGGGTACCACTTGCATTAGTTCACACAGACCTAGCCGGCCCAGTAAGCAACGAGTCCATAGGAGGCTTTAGATATGTACAGTCTTTTACAGATGTGTGCACAGGGGCAGTGTTTGTTGACTTTCTCAAAGCAAAGAGTGACACACTCCAGGCCACGGAGAAATTCCTGGCAGACGTAGCCCCTTATGGTAACGTAGGATGCTTGAGGTCCGACAACGAAACCGAGTTCACAAACAGAGAGTTCCAATCACTGTTGAGAAGGTACAAGATAAGACACGAGACGTCACGTCCATATCCCCCACACCAGAATGGAGTGGCAGAGAGGGAATGGCGCACCCTTTTCGAAATGGCTAGGTGTAAGCTAGTAGATAGTAACTTACCTAAGAGCCTATGGCATTATGCGGTGCAAGAAGCTGCTTACACCAAAAACAGGTGCTTTAATAAGCACTCTGGCACCGCCCCGTATACAGCACTGACAGGAAAGAAGTGTAATCTAGCCAGAATGCACCGATTTGGATCAGTGTGTTATGCGTACCTGCAGGACAGGGGAAAGCCCGAGTCCAGATGTGTAAAAGGACTTTTTGTAGGACACAACAAGGGAAGCCCCGCTTTCCTAGTTTATCATCCCGGTAAAGGGAGAGTGCAGAAACACATGCTAGTCAAGTTTGTCACAAAGGCAACATGTGAGAGCGAGACACAGACAGAGGAGCCAGAGCTGGACTCCAGAGTAAGGTGTGTAGAAACAGAGACACATCAGCCCAGTGTACTTAGTACGGTCGTGCAGGCAGACAGTCAGCCACCCCCAGAGGGCGATGACGAGGAGCACCCGAGGGTTACGTCAAGTGCCCCAAGCAGTGGGAGGTATCCCTCAAGGGAACACAAACCCCCAAAGTATCTGACAGACTATGCCCGGAAAGGGAGTGACGAGGAGGACAGTACACCTACCCCCGTTGATTACTGCTACAGGGTAGTCAGTGGGGTAACCCCGGCCTTTAAAGAGGTCACATTGTCCCCCGAATAAAGTAAATGGGGGAGAGCAAGGGATGAGGAGATAAGGTCCCTAGAGGACCACCACACCTTTGCTCCGGCCAAGTTACCAGAGGGCAGACAGACAGTGGGAGGGAAATGGGTGTATTCAACCAAGTTACCAGAGGGCAGACAGACAGTGGGAGGGAAATGGGTGTATTCAATCCAGGAGGGTATTGAAGGCCATGACAAATACAAAGTATGGTTCGTAGCAAATTGCTTAAATGCTGAAGGAGGGTACTCCATGTTTAAATACTGAAGGAGGGTGACTAATTGCTTAAATGCAGGAGGATGATACTCTAGGTTTAAATACGGGAGCTGTAGAATCCAGGTTTAAATACCTGATTAGAGTCCATGTCTAAATACTGAAATGGATCCTATGTTTAATTCCATGTTTAAGTACAGAGGTGTCCATGTCTAAATACTTAAATGGATCCTATGTTTAATTCCATGTTTAAATACAAAGGTGGATGACTTACCATGTTCTCAATGATTTAACTATGTGGAAAAGACCCTGAAACGTTTAGACATGCAAGAATGTAGATCAAGGGAAACACCATGTGATCAAAAACTAGACTATCAGGAGGATGCTCAGAAACTGACAGATGTAAAAAATGTACAGAGAAGCTGTGGGTAGCATCATTTATTTAACAATGTGTATCCGCCCTGACCGATGGTTTGTAGTGAGTAGACTGTCACAGCATTTTGCTGACCCCACAAAGGAGTATTGGATTACAGCCAAACATGTCTTTTGTTATCTTAAAGGTACAGCAGATAAACAACTGTGTTTCAGAAAGAGCAGCGAGGGTCTAGGACTTAAAGCCCACAGTGATGCAGACTGGGCAGCTTACACCACATGTAGAAGGAGTACCACAGGATATTGTGTGAGTTTGAACACAGACAGCTCACTGGTTTCGTGGAAAACAAAGAAGCAGCCCACAGTGGCACTATCAATTTGTGAAGCCTAATATATGGCTCTAGCTATGACCATACAGGAGTGTATTTATCCAGAACAACTGCTCGAAGTGATGGAGATAAGATTATGAGTATATTGCTTAATATGTAATAGGTAATTGGAATGTATCCTCTATACCGAATATGGTGGTTTCGAAGATGAGGGGCGTTTTGTCAACATCATTTAAAAATGATGGACACTGTGTATATATGAAGGCTGTTGTTTATGAGGGCAACCAGGGAACCATTGTGATTGCTAGGAACCCAGTGTGTCGACATAGATGTAAACATGTCGATATAGAAAATATCATCTCATCAGATCTGTCATCAGAGAAGAAAGAATGACACTGGTTTACTGTCCAACGGACGACAGGGTAGCAGAAACCTTAAAATGTAAGGGATTTACAAGGGTCATGTTTAATGTGTAAATATTGACTGCCATACTCTGTTGATGTTTGGATTATATTATTTCCTTTGTAAAATGTTTTTTGGAGAAGTTATCCAGTATGCTAATACAAACCCTAAGTGGGAGTGTTGAAGTCAGAGGTTCTGTGTAGGATTGTTAGTAACTGTCTAACTGCATATATAACTGTTTCCACTAGAGGGCGCTCTAGGCGGAGCCACTCAGGAACACCATCAGGTGGCGAGTATAAATAGGGATGTCTCCTCCTACTCTACCTCTTTCCCCCCAGCCTCTCAGTGAGAGGAGAACTCTAGAACTGCTGCTCATACCATGTGAATAAATAAACCACGCCAGTTAAAGGCTAAAGATAGAAACCATGCCTCTTGACCACATTATTGTCGCCCTATAGCCGGATTCTGTCAACACTATTTAATGGAAAACCACAAATCAGCAACTGTTGTTTACACACAAACATTGACTTTATTGACCTCAGAGATTACTTCTGTGTACTTATACTGTATATTATTCAACTCATCATGAGCAGAGCTTTCATTAGATCCTAATATGAAGGCTCTGTGATGATTTTGATCTCTTTTGGAGCTCAAAACTTGCAGCCATCTTGCATTTGAAGGTCAAAAATAGGTCAAATCATTATATAAACACCAAATATGTATTCCTTGGCCAAAATAAGCTCTGAAACCATGTATTGTGCATCATTGTAGGTCAAACCATTAAAAAGGAAATTTCCACATTTTGGATTTTGGTCTCTCACAAAATGACCCCGCCTCTTAAAAAAAATACACCCTGGATAAATTCGTTTTATAACCCTTCCTAGATAGATGCAGTAGCGGCCGCTGGGTACTTCGCCACTAGGGGCGCTATACCAAATATTTTGTACAGTACAGTACAGTACCACGCAACACTCATGGCAAGACGTGAGCGATTCGACTCACGCTCACTGCAATGAATCGGCTCTTATGAACGAGTCGCTCAGCTGTTACTACAACAACACACAACCAGTCAAATAAAGTATAGTCTAGACTCTAATTCACAACTTGAAACACAATATATAAATAGAAAAGTTAGAAACAAAACTCGCCCGTCTACAAACACAGGCAGATCTCTCCCTCTCTCCTTCTCTCTCTCACACACAGCGCGACGTGGAATCGATTCGTTACACAATCAGACCTATTATATACCAAGAATAACTTCAGTATGAGTACAGGGCTGTACACATATTTTGCATATTGTTAAACGAGCCAGGGCTAGCTATTAAACTATCGATATGAATCGAAAATCTGGGACCCTGATGTAAACAAGACAAACGTCTTTCTCTGGTCTGCATCCCCTTAACAATTGTGTGTATTGAGCCGTACTGTATTGTACCCATTCTGCAATCTGTTAATAAAGTTCTCATTCATTCATTCAAACATAGACGATATTGAACAAGCCATAATCCACGTATTTTCAATCCGAGAGAGCTGCAGTAGTTAAATCAATGAGCCATCGATAAATAAACAATCAGCAATGTCTCGCTTCATGAATGGCCAGCAGTAGTACTGCTCCTAAAAAAACTATTTACAAACGTTAACGTTAAGCAGAGAGAGAGAGAGAGAGAGAGAGAGAGAGAGAGAGAGAGATTTCTTCAACCTCGAACCTAAATTCCTTAGCAACCCGTGTTACCAAGTAAACAAATCACGGAACGATAGCCTAGTACTACTAATGTTAGCTCCCAGAACGATAGCCAGTTAGCCCGCACCAGCCTAGTACTAGTACTAACGTTAGCTGCCAGAACGATAGCCAGTTAGCCCGCACCAGCCTAGTACTAGTACTAACGTTAGCTCCCAGAACGATAGCCAGTTAGCCCGCACCAGCCTAGTACTAGTACTAACGTTAGCTGCCAGAACGATAGCCAGTTAGCCCGCACCAGCCTAGTACTAGTACTAACGTTAGCTCCCAGAACGATAGCCAGTTAGCCCGCACCAGCCTAGTACTAGTACTAACGTTAGAGAGAGAGAGAGAGAGAGAGACTCACTGTTTAGTTGAAACGTCCAGGGCAGGAGAGCTTGATATCCGCCATATAGCTTGTTAGCCAAGTGTTAGCTCAGCTGAGCTCGTCGACGTTAGCACAACACTCAACAAGTACATTCCTTTGTCCATTTCCGCTCGAACAGACTGCAAACTACCTGGCGTTCTATCGCCATGCTCTAAGACAAACTCTAACCTTAACCAACTTTGAAAGAGTGCCTAAGCTTAACAGTCTAAAGAAAGAACTTGCAGTCACGGCACGGCACGCTCTAAGACAAACAACAGTCCTAGTACCAGGAACCAAGCTAGAAGCTAGAATTGGAACATTAGAAATTGGATTCGGCCAATCAGAGATCGTCTCTGTGAAATTCTGCCATGGAAAAAAATACTGGCGTCGGCCAATCAGAGAGCGTCTCCGCGAAATGCGGCTATGGAAATTCTCACGGAAGTTCACGCTGCTTTCTAGACCGCTTCAAATCACGCTCGGATTCCAACATAATAGTCATATTTCAACGCACAACGCCGTATGCACTGATTGGCTGTGACGGAGACAGCGATCAAACTGTGACGCGCACTCAGAGCGCTATCGCGTATAGCACGGACCAAAAAAAAAAAAACGTGATGTCACTTCCTGCTCTGGAAAACGATGTTTTTTTAATTTAGATAATAACGTTATATTGTGCATTGTAAATACAAACATACTTAAAATGAGTAAATATTATTAATTTTAAACATGTTTATATTATTTATAGGGCTATAAAACACAAAAACGAAAAAGTTTTATTGTCTTCTTCTCTGATTTAACAGCAGCTGGCCAGCAGGTGGGTCGGCGCCCTAGCGCCCCTAGTGGTAGAGCCGCCACTGGATAGATGACAAATCCATTGAGAAACGGACCTTCACTCTCCGCGGTCACGGGAGTGCCACAGATGACCCAACTATATTATGTGGTCACAAGCACTGGGCGCGGTCACATTTGTACTTATGTTATTGCACATACCTCAGACAGTTTATTGTGTTAGATTCTGATCAATCGGCCAGTATCACGTCTTCATGGGTTTTGGCTTGTGTAATCATCTCCCCATCTGCGTTGTGTACTTTTAATGGTCCTGACGTCTCATACACTGGCTGATACAATCCTTATCTCTCCCCGTTAGTGCGATCCGCAAACCATAATAATCCTCCACCTTCGTAAGAATTCGACACTTTGACACAGCGTAATACCTTTCTTGGAAGAGCGTTGTTTATTCAATAAACAGAACCTCATAATCAGATGTTATCAAATTGTATCGTCCTTGCTATCGTCCTTCTGCTATTCAGTCCAATGGTGGTCAGGCCTGGTCGTTAGCCAAGACCATCCTCGTGGTAGCCGAAGCTAATAATGATGTGGCATCCTTCCTCCCCCCCCCCCCCCCTCTCCGTGATGAGAGGAGAAAGTCTCTAGTCAGATTGTAGTCTGCCCTTAGCCGCTCTTGGTCTGGCTTACACCCGGAAACACTGTTAGATTTATAGGACCTTCGCCATAGCAACAACGGCCCGCCCCCTCTTCTGGTTGTCATGCGCTGTCATGACAACTGCTAATAACCTTTCACACATTTCAAAACGTTTCATTACTGTCAAAACCTCCATCGCGCTCTGCCTCTGTGCCCTGCCACGGTATCAGCATGTTGTGTCTTCATGTTGTGAAATTCAAAACAAACACCCTGCTCTGTCAGTGTGCTGCTATTCAGTGACTCCTGCTCACTCTGAAACACCTCTTCCACCACCCTCTTCTAAGGCAAACCATGCACATTTCGATCTCTCCGACCCGGCACCGTTAGATGTGGTCATCTCCCCCCCAATCTATACATCACATACATTGAAAAACCACAGATTTCCCTCAATTGTATATAAAATAAATACCTGCTTTCTTATTATGTTAATTGTTGCTTTTTATTCCTTAAAAAAATTGTTGTACCTCATCCCATTTCTGCATTGTACTGTATATTGTATTGTAACTCAGTTACTCTTTTATAAATGTTGTATCTACTTTTTCTCTCCATTTTCTATTTTTCTCCCATCCCAATTTCGTATTATCCAATTCTACCCTCGACACGAATGTTGTTAGACCATGCCTCCCACTGGTCGGCTGCAATGTGGACCAAGCCTTGCATCACGTGTCCCCTCCGGTACACGAGGAGGGAGCTGTCGCATCTTTTCACCTGCACAGCGCGATCTCTCAGCGGCGAGGGGTAACGCGTGGGAGGCTCACGCTGCCCCGTTGCTTCCTGATTCTGCTGTACAGGTGCACCAACCGACCTGTAGGAGTCGCTGTCCACAACGTCCGGTCCTCACCCACCGGCTTTCCCACCCCCTAATACTGCCAATTGTATTAGTATGAACGACCAGCCAAGCCGGAAGCAACGCAGAGAGCTGGGCTCGAACCCAGCATCTCCTGCATTAGTGGCGAGCGCCTTTCCCACTGCGCCACTTAGCCGCCCTCAGTTACTCTTTTATTAAATGTTTTAATTTTTTTTACTCTGTATTGTATATTGTATAATATATTGAACACTTTTGTTTACACTTGTTTACGTACTTTTGACTTTCTATTTTATACTTATCTATTTTTATTTTTATCTAGCACACTCTCAGGAGCAGAACAGAACGAAGCATTTCATATAAAAGTATTCTGTATTTTTGTATGACAACTAATAAAGAAACTTGAAACTTGAACTTGAAACTTGAACTGTATGCTGTGGAGCAGACAGAGAGTAAAGATCCCATTGTACTTGTTGCATGGCAAATAAAACTGAATCTGAATCTGAATCTAAAAGGACACTGGCTACTACAAACTGGTACAATGACTGCAGCAGTCTATGCACTACCTCCTGAGCCATTGTCGCCCCTTTGTGCGACGGCGACGACCCCCGGAATAGGATCCAGCGCAGACCACGGCGAAGACCACGGCGAGGACCACGGCGAGGACCAGGGCGCCGATCACGGTGTAGGGCTGGACCAGAGGGGAAGCCAGGACCAGTCGAGGAGCCAGGGACCGGCGTAGCAGCCGGACCAGGCGTAGAGGCTGGGCTGGGCGTGGAGGCCGGACCAGTTGAGGTGACGAGGTGTGGCGTGGAGGCCGGAAGGGGAGCGGCGGCAGCCAGACCAGGCGTAGAGGCTGGGCTGGGTGTGGAGGCCGGAAGGGGTAGCGGTGGCAGCCGGCGTTGCAGCCGGATCAGGTGTAGAGACTGAGCTGGGTGTTGAAGCTGGACCAGCTGTGGAGGCCTTGTTAGCAATACTAGCCTGAGCCTCGCTAGACCTCCGAGCCTTGCTAACTCTCGGAGGTCTGCGAGCTGCGGGAGGTAGGCTAACTGTGGGGCCTGGACTCACTGTGGGGGAAATGCTAGCTGGGGAGACCTGATTAGCTTCAGGAGCTGGGCTAACAGTGAGTTTTATGCTAGTTGGTTGAACCTGGCTAGCTACAGAGCCTAAGCTAGCAGTGGGGACTGTGCTAGCTGGGGAGGCCTGGCTAGCTGCAGGAACAATGCTAGCTGGGGAGGCCTGGCTAGCTGCAGGAACAATGCTAGCTGGGAGGGCCTGGTTAGCTTCAGGAGCTAGGCTAACTGTGAGGGTTATGCTAGCTGATTGAACCTGGCTAGCTGCAGGACCACGAATACTACCTAGATCAGAGGCTGGGGGGCAATTATGCCTCTCCATGAGGATTGCGACCTGGTCGGCCAGCCTCCCCATCTCTGCCTCCTGATCTGGATTCTGGTCCACTATGGATTGGATTGTCTTAAACAAAAATACCCCTTTAGTTGGGGTGTAGCTAGCCATATCGCCCTCCATTAACTTGAGTAGTAAACTCATAGTGCCCTTTAATCTGTCCGCTGGGTTCGGTAATGGTGGTGACATTCTGTTAGGAATGGGGGTAGTGAGGGAAGGAGAGTAGAACCCAATGTTGCAGGACAATGATGATGAGAGAGGAGGCAGAGACGAGGGAGTAGAAAATAATGATTTGTATTTGAAGAGCAACCGGTAAACAAGGGCACGTTACAAAACAACAAAACAGACGCAGCCTAGCTGGCACTGAGGAACAACGAAACTGTTTTTACAAAAGAACAAAACAGACGCAGCCTAGCTGGCACTGAGGAACAACGAACTGTGAACACGAAAAGGAAAGGCAACAAAACAAAATACTTATCGAACACTTTAGACAACAACACTACATGGTACGGAGGCGTCGACAGGAACAAGGGAAAACTGAGGTATGTCACCATACAGAGAAGAAGACCGAACACACATATATACACCGACTAATTACAATTGGCCACACCTGGACAGGCCAGTCTAAAACACCACAACAACCAACTAAACACAAAAGCAAATTACAAAACCACAAGCAGACAGTTTTTCAAGTTTCTTTAATAGTTGTCATACAGAAGTACAGAATACTTTCATACAAAATGCTTCTTACTGTTACGCTCCAGAGACTGTGCTAGACAAGATAGTATCAAATAACATAGTATAGCATGTAATTTAGAAGAAGAAAATGAGGTCACAGTGTTCGGTATAGACATATGTACAATGTTCTGAGTTACCATATAATATACAATACTATGCAGTGTACTAATGTACAGTACTATATAGTGCAAAGCAGAAATGGGATGAGGTACAATTTAGGTACAATTGTAGTGCAATCCTTCATCAATAAATATAAAGTGTGGGGAGTGGGTGCTACAGTGTGTTTGTTTAAAGTGGGTGTGTGCTATAAAGTGTGTGGAGTGGGTGCTACAGTGTGTTTGTTTAAAGTGAGTGTGTGCGTGTGGATGTGTGTGCTATGTGCGTTTGGTGGTTGTTGTTGTGTAGTGTTCATTGTTCGTTTAGCAGCCTGATGGCCTGGGGATAGAAGCTTCTTCTGAGTCTTTCTGTGCTCGCCTTGAGACTCCGGTATCGCTTGCCTGACCGCAGCAGTTCAAAGAGGCAGTTGTTCGGGTGACTGGAGTCTTTAATGATTCTCTTAGCCTTGCCCTTGCAACGCTTGTTGTAAATGTTCTGGAGGGTGGTGAGCCCCCCTCCAATTGTGCGTTCGGCTGAACGTGTCACTCTTTGTAGTCTGCTTCGGTCTTGTGCAGTGCTATTCCCAAACCAGGAGGTGATGTTGCCGGTCAAGATGCTCTCTATTGTACATGAGTAGAAGTTCTTAAGGATCTTCTGACTGACTTGGAACTTCCTTAGGCGCCTGAGGAAGTAGAGGCGTTGTCGTGCCTTCTTCACAACACTGTCAATGTGTGTGGTCCATGTCAAGTCCTCGGATATGTAGGCTCCGAGGTACTTAAAGCTGTTGACTCTCTCAACCGGTGCCCCGTCGATGCTGAGGGGGCTGTAGTCCTTGACCCCCGACCTCCTGAAGTCCACAATCATCTCCTTTGTTTTGCTGACGTTCAGGGAGAGGCTGTTTTCCTGGCACCATCCCGCCAGGACCTTGACCTCTTCCAGGTAGGCCCTCTCGTCGTTGGCAGAGATCAGGCCCACCACCACTGTGTCGTCAGCAAATTTGATGATTGTATTGCTACTCCGCTGAGCCACACAGTCGTGTGTGTACAGGGAGTAGAGGAGGGGACTCAGAACACAGCCCTGGGGGGCCCCTATGTTGAGGGTGATGGATGAGGAGGTGCAGTTGCCTGCTCTCACCACCTGGGGTCTGCCAGTCAGGAAGTCCAAGACCCACTGGCAGAGGTCATAGTTCAAGCCCAGGTCCCTGAGCTTGGCTATGAGTATGGAGGGGACTATGGTATTGAATGCCGAGCTGTAGTCGATGAATAGCATTCTCACATAGTTCCCCTGCCTCTTGTCCAGGTGTGATGCTGCTGTGTGCAGCACATGGGCTATGGCGTCCTCCGTGGACCTGTTGGGGCGGTATGCAAATTGCAGGGGGTCCATGTTGATGGGGAGGGAGGAGCAGATGTAGCCCTTTACTAGCTTCTCAAAGCACTTCATGGCTATGGAGGTGAGAGCTACAGGGCGGTAGTCGTTGAGGCAAGCAGGCTTGGATTTTTTGGGTACAGGGATAATAGTGGACTTCTTCAGGCAGGTGGGGATGACAGCCTGTTCTAAGGACAGGTTAAATATGTCAGTGAATACTGGGGCCAGTTGGTCGGCACAGACTTTTAGGACGCGGCCGGGGATGCCGTCCGGACCTGCTGCCTTCCTGATATTCACTTTTTTAAAGGTCCGCCTCACCTCATGCTCTGTTACCCTGAACACTGCGCCTCCATCAGCAGCCGACCCCCCCCCCCCCCCCCATTGCCGTGGCTTGTGAGCTGGTGTTGTTATTACCAGCATCAAACCTCGCATAGAAGGTATTGAGGTCATTTGCTAAGGAGATGTCACTGTTCAGTTTGAGGGAGGCGCCTTTGTAGTCTGTCATCGTTTTGAGCCCCTGCCACACAGGGGAACCACATCACACAAGGGAAGGGACATTCAATAACACACACCATGAAATCACATTAATTATATTCATCATAATAGTCAATATCGGTGTGATGATTGCCTGCACCATCTGAATCATCTGGCCACTAGAGGGAGGTAGGAGACCAGGTAGGATACCACTGTTCCCATTGTGACCACTATTTACATTGTGGCCACTGTTTACATGGTCCTCCCTGGAACCGTTACAGTTATTACTATCTTTTAATAATTACTATTATTATTATTATATTATTACGGCGACAAAATCCGTTCAGCGGTTCTCACGCTACATGCCGATATGTGAGGCGTGCGCCAAAGTCTTTAGCAGACTTTTTATTATTTCAAATACCACTCCTGACTCCCGACGCTCTAGCTCCGTCAATCATTTGGCGATCTCAAACATTATTGGACAGGATTGTAAACAAAGAGTGAGGCTTTCCAATGGTACCCCACGTGGGGATCTAGGTGAAAAGTCACAAGCGAAAACAGGACGAGAATCTTCCGCTGAATGCATTGGAGTCTATGGGAAAATGGAAACCTGCAGACCTTTTTTTCTCACATTTTACCAAAATCGCTCTATATCACTCATTTCTGCAATTTTTGGGGAAATATACTTTTGGATGTTGCAACTACTACAGAAAAACGTGAGTACACAAGTTCAAGTTCAGCTCAAGTTCAGACCTATGTTACTCTATTTAATTAGCACTAAAAGTGAATTTTCTTTATTATCAGAAACTTCAGAATGTTATTTTTCAAAAGAGACCAGGCTCATGCATGTGCTATAAGTAAGTATATAAGTATAAAGCATAGTATTTTGGTTTGCAAAAGAAGTATGCAGTCCTCAAAAACGAAAACTAAAATGGCCACTTTTGGGGGCACCTGTTAAGAGGTTGTTAGAGCACTATGGGTCAATTTCAAACAGCTATAGGCTCCTTAACACTTTCGCGGCCACTGGGGCCCGTCTAATATAATGGTTGAGGGCCAGCTTTTGTAAACAAACGTGTGGCTTTTTGTACAGCTAAATCTATACTTTATAGTATTGCTATCTGTCCATTCTCATTGTCAATTGAGTGCATAAACCGTCCCTTCAAAATGGCTTAAAGGGGGAAAAAAATGCATCAATAGGTTCTCATTTTATAGCGCCATGAATATAAGCTTTATAGCGGATTTGGACTAGTATATTTTCTGGAAGGCTAGTTATAGAGCTAATAGCTGCTAACGTTATATCCAATGGCATTTCCGTTTTACAGATGCTACAGAAATAACTCAAACTGCATATGATCCGGACGATCCCAAAGCATGTATGCATGAAAGGGGGGGGGGCGGAGGACGTCGTTTATTATTATTGATTACCAATAACCGCGTTCGTCTAAGTAGCCACATACGCTGGTCGGCTGGTTGAGTATCATAGCAAGCTCTAATCGGGCTGTAATTTACGTGAAAGAGATCTTACCATGAGCCGGTGGGATCCCCCTGAGCATTTCCCCGTTATCGATCGCCATCTGGTAGATCGATATGTCCATTGACTGATGATAAATCCCCTTATTGCATGGTGAAATCTGCGATTCGAAACGTAATCCAAGCTACAGGCTGCAGATCCAGAATCGTGCTACTCAAATCTCTGTTGAAAGAAAACAAAGAGACTGATCCGTTCGCCCACAGGGCACATTGCAGTAGCGCGATAGTGCCCCTAAGAGGATCTGGCCGGTATTGCACATTGTCGAATTCATAGAGTAGGGAAAATCTGCAGTGCCGCTTGGCGACCTTGAACAGGTTATTAAAATGGAATAAAAGCAATAACAACTTCCCACGGATATCTCTGTGATTCTGTCCACAACGCATGGATTCGAAAGCCGGATATATCCGTGCTTCGTCCCCATCATTCTACAGTCTACAGTCTACATCAGCAATAGGCTCCTGAACATCAGTCTACTTTGTCTACATCAGCCAATCATATCCACTTGATGATGCAGAAATAGTGCATCCGTAAACGTAAACATATTTAGTTTGACACAGAGAGAATGCCAGCTGTAATAGTGTGTTTGAATAACAGCAGAGTGGCACAGTTTTGTTTTGAAAATCGAAGGTGTTATCTGAAAGGGAACCAAAACAGTCATAGATGACGAAAGAAAGCAAAATAGGGCAGAAGGAGCCATAATGAGAGAGATGAGGAGAGGGGGGGGTGCTGAACCAGACTGAAATCTGTTATGGCGGGATTGTTATGACAAGACTGTCGCCTGAGACGGCCCACCTTAAACTGGTCGCTGTGGTCTCAAGACGGCCGGAATTTGTTATGACGGGAGGAAAGTCAGTCGGGAATTTACCTTAAACTGTGTATTATGTCCGATAAGCAAGAGTTTAGTCCGGGAGAAGCGTCCCCTGATAGGAAAGAGAGGAAAACAGCTGTGTTTTTAGGCCTTGGAAGGAAGGGCAGCGTTCGTTTGTTTGAGAGAGTAGCCATTTGCACCGAGACAAAATGGCCGTGAGCACCACGAGGAGATAACAACAGATAAGAACCAGGAAGTGACACGTCAACTAAACCACCATAGAGGAGGAGTAGGTCGCCACCTAGTGGCAGAGAGGGGGTAGTGCTGGGGAGTTTTCATTACCCATAGGGGAATATTTAGATATAGGCCTGTACTACCATCTAGTGGCTGAGTGGGGGAGTGATTCAATAGTCAATCTACTGCAGCACAGAGAGTGGATCTATTATAATAATAATATTGATATACAGGTTAATTAAATAGAGTTTAATGATACAATGGATTAAATAAGAATTGCACAGACAGAGGAGGTGCAGTTATTTGTATGGGTCAATTATGGAATAAAGAGGGAGTTTGAATTCCAGTGGGGCCTTCTCACACCTATTAGATAGGCAGGGTCTTCAGAAGACACGTCACCAGAAGAACTGGTGCGCGCTGGGGGTCAAACTGGGATGAAGAGTTGCGCGGAGTGGGTATCGGAAACTGCAAGTGTCACGCCGGAAGACAACAAACATGGAACCGCCCTGTAAGATGGAGAATAGGTGTGGAGAAGGTGGTAGACTAATAGCAAAACAAGGGAAGTCGAATGTACAGACGACTGCCGGTGTTGTGTTTCTGCTTTCAGCGGGGGGAGACACCGACAGCGGTGGAGACGACCAGGAGACAGACTGGAGGAGGAGGAAGCCACAGGGGCCAGGCACCGCAGCCTGGTACACAGATCATCCACGACGAGAGAGAGGAGACGGCGGCGGTGGAGGAGCAGATGTGGAGAGGACAGCCAGAGACACTGAGCAGTAGCAGACCAGGGGAGACATTTTTGCCTAAGGGACCGCGCCCTGGGAGGGGGACCAGCTCAGGAAAGGAGCCGTCACTGAAAGGGGCCCTTGCCCTAGAAGACGGGACCGGCCCAAGATGGGAGGTGTACTGTAAGAGGGAAGGGAGCGCTCTGATTTGGACGTGGGGTACCTAATAGGGGGGCCGAAGGGTTTAGGTGTGTCGTCTGAAAAGTTGCAATCTGTGTTTTTCTCTGTCTCTCTCTCTCTCTCTCTCCTCCATGACCGTTGTTTATCCTTTCTGGTTTGGGTGTGATGCGGGTAATGGAAAATAAAAGGAAAACAGCAGACGGCGGGGCCCTAATTGTTATGAGTCTATTTTTGTGTATAATTAATTGAAAAACCAAGTAGTCTGTTGATTCTGAAGGTTGATTAAGAATCAAAGGGGGGAATGAAGGATTTGGGGTGCTTTTTCAATGTATGTGATGTATAGATTGGGGGGGGAGATGACCACACTGCCAGCGAGATCGAAATGTGCATGGAAGCAGGAGACGGTGGTTCAGTAGAGCAGGGTGATTGTTGTAAGGCACACTGCCAGCGAGAGAATGTTTTGAATTCCTTGTAAGAACAAACTGATAGCGAGAGCGAGGGAGAGGGGTTCATCTTAATGAAACAGTAGAAAACTGCATTTTAATGTGTGAAAGGTTATCAGCACGTCGCATGACAACCAGAAGGCGGGGCCGTCGTTACTACGACGAAGATCTATAAGTCGAACAGTGGTTCCGGGTGTAAGGCAGACCAAGAGCGGCTAAGGGCAGACTACAATCTGACTAGGACTGAGAGACTCTCCTCTCATAGAGAGGGGGGGGGGGGGGGGGGGGGAGAATGCCACATCATCATTAGCTTCGGCTACCACGAGGATGGTCTTGGCTAACGACTAGGCCTGACCACTATTGGACTGAAAGGACAATCTGAACACACCGAGAGATCATTAGAATAGACTCTTCAAGGACAATACAATCTGTTAACATCTTAGCTGAGGTTTCTGTTTATCAAATAAAACCACGCTTTTCCTTGTAAGGTATTTCACGTTGTCAAAGTGTCGAATTCTTACGGAGGTGGAGAATTATTATGGTTTGCGGATTGTACTAACGGGGAGAGATAAGGATCTTATCTGCCAGTATAGGAGACGTCAGGACCATAAAAATGACACAACGCAGAGGAATTGGATGGAGAGCCAAGCAGACGAAGACGTGATACTGGCCAGTTTGATCAGGATCTAACAACACGCACGATGTGCACGCTCACACACTAGCAGCCACTTTGACACTTTAACATGAGCGGGCACACACTCATGCTGCACACACCCACACTTATTGCCAAAAGGAAAGGCCACTTTAAACTAGTATTAGCAACACTAACAGTGTATTGCACTAACAAAGCTACCTAGCATGTCCTATATACTCTGTAAATAACTATGTACAAATGCCGAGATGTCACACCATGTTGCCTGTTACCTGTTATTGCACAATGTTTTTTGTATTGGATTCTATTATATGTTGTACCACTGTATTGCACATCGTTGCGGGCAAGACCACCCGCATTTCATTGTATACTCGTATGCCGTGACAAATAAAACTCTTGACTTGACTTGACTTGACCATGACAAACCTCCCTCAAAGCGAAGGCTGACACAATAGGCAGACGTCATGAACGTGCAGGGGCACACTCAACCGGGCAACCCGGGAGTTGACACTGCACCGACACACCAGAGAACCAACCACCCAGTCGTTATGTGGTGGTTGGTCCCATAACCCCTCAGGAAAAAACTCCAAAACGTACCTGCGGCACTACCGCAGTACCCGTGTTTCAGTTTCCAACAGGGTTATCCCGGGCCTGCGGGTCAACAAAAACATTACTTCGGACCGGGCCCGGCGATACGGGGAGCACAGGGTCCCCCGAGGAGGTCAAAGACCACCCCAACAGGCCCCTCTTCGCCATGCGTAAGAGAAGAGCGAAAGAAATGGAGAACCAGCCCCAAGCACCCCGTACTTGGTATTCCCAGGAGGTCACCCAACCAAGTACTAACCAAGACCAACCTGCGTGGCAGCCGAGATCTGACGAGATCGGGCGTGTACAGGTTGGCACGGCCGTAAGCCATTACGACAGTGTAGAATACAATGTACCCAACAAGGGCTCCATAGCGCTTAACCCTGTGACACCCGGACCGACCTGGCATTTTTCCCCCTGAAAAAAGCCCAAGTCCCTCAGGGTACCAGAACAGCAGATCTGCATCCCCGGCGGACAACAGGTTTAACTGATCCGGACCAGCGTGACCAGAACCAGTCCCGTGCCCTAACCACGCCGACATGCCAACTCCAGGAGAAGGGGCAGACATGCGTGTTGATCTTAAACATGAAAAGAAGGCGCCACCCAGACGTTCGGTGCGAACCGCGCCCGGCGGCCCACCCCCAGGGCGTGAGACCCTTCTACGTATGTTCAGATCCATTCCGTCATCATCCCCTGATATGAACGAGAATCCGTCGACAACCACACAGGTCGTCGGAAGAGGAAAAACCCCCATCCCAATTGCTTTATAAAAACGCTGTTGTAACCCCAAGCAACCAAGGCGCGCCAGTCAGTTGCTTAATGTCCAACAGAACATCCCGAGCTAGCACCATGTGTGCGTCGGGTATATCCACATCAATAAATAGGCTATTTAGACCTTTCATTGAATCCCCAAGGCGCCCAGGGGAACGACAAGAGGGGTGAGATGCAACCAACTCCAACTCTTTATAATAATAAAGAAGAAGCATCAACAGTATAAACCCAAACTGCAGTCACACAGTTACATCCAGTCACTCCTTTAGTCAGAGAGTATAGACCGAACTTTCCCAGAAGCCTTCCCACATGAGTCGTAGTTATGAAAAAGACATGTCAACTGTGAGTCACGTGACCAACTGACTCAAGTTTACACATAAAATCGAGCGTAGCAGACCCGTAAGCCCTACGCTCTAACCCGACACTTTAACACCACAAACCTTACGTAAAGATCTTAACTCACAGAAGCCGTCGCCATAGCAACGTATATGCTATGACGGGGGGAAACCCTGTACACGACTCCTGTTTGTAATAGGAGTTGTGTCAGGACAACCCTCCCCCCCCCCTCCCCTGCCAAGACGTTGAACGGCTCGGCCCTGACTGGCTCAGCAGAATGAGAAAAAATCTCCTAAACCAAGCAAGTGGGAAGGAGGGGTTTATTCGGCACCCCCTCACACAAACCCTTTTTCCCTACACACCAAAAACAACTGTAGCATTTTGAGACCTTCAGTAGAATGCCAATGTATAGCGTAAGCTAATACAATGCCCGCTACCCACAGACTGTGAACAGGATTTATAACAAAACAAGTCGTGTGTGTGTGAATCCTACATCCTACACACTATGTCGTACATAGCAAAACACTGACAGAGAGTAACGGCCAGGCCGTGGAACGTGTGTGTACGAGTATTACTGCAACTAAGACAACAGTGTTGTGGATCAACATTACTTTGCTCAAGCAACGGAACATACCACCAGCTTCTACCTGCATGTGGAGCGTCAGGCTAAATATAACCTTTCTATGACTGAGTGTATGCTTGCAAACCTTGCTTAATCTCATAACACAACATGACTCATCTCTCAATGTAATAATGCAGATTCACATTTCGCAACCCCATCATATGTATTGTTGAAGAAACACACAGTTTGTTTGGCCAATAATATAGTCCCCTTTTTAGGGAACTTTTTATTTATTTTCACGGCACAAAATCATGAGGGGGCCGGGGAGGGTGTAGAGGGGACCACAGGGGGAAAAGTCACTTTAGCGGCGTCTGCTGCCTCGAGCCGCTCGGGTTTTGCCACCCCGAGAAGCCCCGGAGGGACGGTAATAGATCGGCTGCTGGTCACGTCGTTCCCTACCGTCAGCAAAACAAAAGAGATGATTGTGGACTTCAGGAGGTCGGGGGTCAAGGACTACAGCCCCCTCAGCATCGACGGGGCACCGGTTGAGAGAGTGAACAGTTTCAAGTACCTCGGAGCCCACATATCCGAGGACTTGACATGGACCACACACATTGACAGTGTTGTGAAGAAGGCACGACAACGCCTCTACTTCCTCAGGCGCCTAAGGAAGTTCCAAGTCAGTCAGAAGATCCTTAGGAACTTCTACTCATGTACAATAGAGAGCATCCTGACCGGCAACATCACCTCCTGGTTTGGGAATAGCACTGCACAAGACCGTAGCAGACTACAAAGAGTGACACGTTCAGCCGAACGCACAATTGGAGGGGGGCTTCCCACCCTCCAGAACATTTACAACAAGCGGTGCAAGGGGAAGGCTAAGAGAATTATTAAGGACTCGAGCCACCCGAACAACTGCCTCTTTGAACTGCTGCGGTCAGGCAAGCGATACCGGAGTCTTAAGGCGAGCACAGAAAGACTCAGAAGAAGCTTCTATCCCCAAGCCATCAGGCTGCTAAACGAACAATAATCGCTAAACGAACAATAATCACTATGCAACAACCATCAAATGCACACAGCACACACACCCACACGCACACACTCACTCAAACAAACAACACACTGCAGCACCCACTCTCCACACTTTAGATCACACAAACACACTTACACTTTATATTTATTGATAAAGGATTTGCACTACAACTCGTACACCTACTGTGAATTGTACCTAAATTGCACCTCGTCCCATTTCTCCATTTCTGCCTTGCACTATATAGTATTGTATATTAGTACACTGCACAGTATTGTATATTGTATGGTAACTACGTCTATTCTGCATCGAACATTGTACATATGTCTAAACTGAACACTGTGACCTCTTTTTTTTTACTTCTAATTTTACTATGTTTTTATTTCATACTTATCTTGTCTTGCACAGTCTCTGGAGCGCAACAGTAAGAAGCATTTTGTACAAAAGTATTCTGTACTTCTGTATGACAACTATTAAAGAAACTTGAACTTGAACTTGAACTCCTCCGGTCGTGGATGGGCCGGCGGCAGCAGAATCGCCGTCTCTCCTCCTGGCCTTCTTGGAGGGGCCAGCAGTGGCGGCGGAGGCAATGGTAGGCACGGCGGAGGGAGCTCAACGTCGTGGAAGCCTTCTGACTCCACCGGCAAGGATGGGAGGCGGAAAATGGGGTTGGAGCACGGATCGCTCCTCTGCCATCTCTCTGCACGTTGAGGTCATCAGCTGCAGGGCCTTCCCGAATAGTCCAGCATCGGAGAGGTTGGCCGTCAGAATAGGGGCTCTCTTCTTCTCTGGCACTCGAGCCTGCTCCAGCCAAAGGTGGCGCTGGGTCAGGGTGGCCAGGGCGCGCATTTTCCCCGAGGCTATGGCCTGCACCTGGGTAAGATGCAGGACAGCTCCTGCCGCCTGGGTGATCTGATCGCATTTTACCTCGGTCAGATCCGTGCCGCCCGTCATTATCCCCGATACAAATCTAGCCAGCTGCGCGATGTTAGAAGCCGCAGCCAGCGACTGTGTACCAGCGATAAATGACTGGTCACCCCAATATGCCAATCGCCTAGCCAATCTTCCATGGAGAACCGGCTTGCATAATGGCTCCCACACCACATCCGGACAGAGGAGAGCGGCCATCGGCCTATCAAGCCGTGGCACGCCCTCTCTCATACCTTCGACCAACCCTGACACCCGCGTAACTGGTACGTAGGCGGGGGTAAGTCCCATGATGTGAGACACCGCCTGGCCCCGATGAACATAAGCCCCCATTGTGGGGAAAAATGGGTAGACAACGTCCACCCCTCTCACCGGGCGACGCTGCCAGAGATGACCTATGAGATCATCGGGGGCAGGAGCAGGCAATGGCTGCGGCAGCGGCACGCCGTTTGCAGCGGCAGCTACCGCCATGAGCTCGGAAAACAAAGCCCGCAGTTCCCCCTGCTGACTTTCCTCCACCGAACCCGCATCCCTCACATGCAGCAGGCTTCGACCGGTTGAGGAGCCACAGTCTGATGTGGCTGATAGCAGGGCATCCTGCCGATGAGGCCGAGGTGGTTCCCCGACATCCTCGAACAAGGCGCCCCAAGGAGACATTTCTCCCCCTCCGGTGTTTCCTGGACGGGAGGGATACTCGCCTCCACAGGGCCTTCAAACAAGAATCCGTCCGACTCTTCCATGTAATCCTCAGTTTCCATCGGGCATGCAGAGACCGACGCATCCTCGCTGGTCTCCAGCAATTCCCCAAACCCAGGCCGTTCGCGTCTGCAGGACACCATCTTGCGACGTGAACGGGCAGACGCGAAAAGTTTGCGTCGCAAATCCTCCGGAACCAAAAGAACCGGCCGCTCAACAACGGACGATTCCCTGGAACCAGAGGAACCAGAGTCGGGATCAGGCCACCGCCGGGGCGACGGCACCGATGCACCGGCCCCTCGGAGAGGCAAACTACCCATCGGCTGTCTCCTGGGCTGGGCTGGCAACCACGAAAGTGGCAGCAGCCCCGCACCAGCACGCACGACAGAGGCGGGAATGGAGAACCGCTGGTGAAGAGTGGGTCTACTCTCCGAGGTAGACATTATGACTTAGCTTTTTCTTTTTGAATAGTTATGAGAGAAGAAAAAACTAAGCACAATGTAAACACGTCTCAACTCTCTTCAACTAGCAACACGTCAAGTGGGGATCTACCGAAGGCACTTCCTTGTGGTGAAAGCGAAGAAGGAGGAGAGTAGATGGCCACACACCTGCTTATGAAGGTAAGCTAATGAGGGGTGTGGTCAGACGAATACTGGGATAAAGGTACATTGTGGAATTTTATTCAGTGCGAGTGCACGTGCGAGGACAGTGCATGAGTGACGCCGAGCGAGAGCCATACGATACAGAACTGAAATATGCCACAAAAAAAAGGAAAATGGACATACAGTCGTTTTTTAATCAAAGGGCAGCAGTGTATATAAATGACCTGAAAGCAGCTTGCTCATGTGACCTTTTTTTATACGCGGATGACTCCGCCTTACTAGTGTCTCACAAAGACAAACAAGTGGTTGAGCAGACACTGAGTGTAGAACTAGAGAAGGTTAGCGACTGGCTAGGCCACAACAAGCTGTCCCTCCACGTGGGGAAGACTGAGTCCATTTTATTTGGGTCAAAGGTCAGGCTCAGAAAATCACCAGGTTTTAACATTAGAATAGGAGATACTGTTCTCACAGACAAAACATCTGTGAAATATCTTGGTTGCGTCCTAGAAAACAGCTTATCGGGGGAAAGCATGGCTCACCAAGCACTTACAAAGATCAATAATAGGACTAGATACCTAGCCAGAATCTAAGATGTTTTAGATCAGTCAGCGATGAAGATTCTTGCTGGAGCACTCATACAGTGTCACTATGACTATGCGTGTGGCTCCTGGTACAACAGTGCCCCAAAAGTCAGAAAATAAAACTACAGACATCACAAAACAAGCTAATCAGGGTAATACTTAGGCTACCTGCCCGAACCCACCTTGACCCATATCACTTTGAGATCATGAGATGGCTTAAGGTGGAAGACAGAGTAAGCCAGATAGGGATGTGCCTAGTTCACAGAATAGTGCACGGGGTAGTGCCAGTGTACTTTAACAACTACTTCAACCGAATCAGAGACACCCATGCATACCAAACTAGGCGCAGCTCAACTGACTTTGTGCCAGTCAGATTCAGGAGCTGTATGGGGAAGGAGTCATTTCTGTATTCAGCAGCTATCTATTGGAACAGTCTGCCCAGTGACCTGAAAATCGTAGACAATGCCGTTAGATTCAAGTCCAGCCTGAAGACATCAAAAGGGACTATACTTGACCTAGACACTTAGCTTAAGGCACCCTTGCATGTTGTATGAGTCTGTTATGTATTTAAGCATTACATCACACGCAGGAGTGGTTTGTGACCAATAAACCATGCCTAGGGGTGGTCGTTAGGCCCGAGGCGCAGCCGAGGGTCGTTAGACCCCCCTAGGCATGGTTTATTGGTCACAAATCACGACTGCACGTGGTGTAAAGCTTTTATACAACTGCCAGATTCATCCAACCTTATTTCTATACAATAAACACACATTAATCGAAGATTTATTGAAAAAACCATCCGCCAGAAAAAGTAGTTCCCACAACTACAAAAAAGACAAGTTGCCTCCATGTGGAAGCAGCTTGAAGTGCATCCAACCAAACTAACACATCCAACTGTGTATTATTGGAATGATTGAGAGAAGTTGCCTCATGTGGAAGCAGCTTGAAGTGCATCCAACCAACTAACACATCCAACTGTGTATTATTGGAATGATTGATTGAAAATTTTATTACCAGATGCAGAATGGGTACAATACAGTACGGCTCAATACACACAATTGTTAAGGGAATGCAGACCTACTTTCCATAGAACTTCATTCTTAGATGCTTCTATATAAAGTAGGTAAAACAAATTAAAAGGTTTTCTTTGCCCTATAGGAAAAAAAACGTTTTCTTCGCCCTATTTTTTTATTTATTTCTTTTAGCCTAAACTTAACCAGTTGGAAACCAGGGGTACAGTAATAAAATTAGCAATCAACCAATCAATCAATTCAATAGACCATGCTCACTTAAAACAGCGCTGCTTCTCTCTCAGTCTGACTCCCCCGCTGTTGCAGACAGGAGTGTGTGTGTGTGAATGTGAACGTGTACGTGTGTGTGTGTGTGTTTGTGGGTACGCCAGCGTCGGACAGTGTGAGAGTGAACGCTGCAGTCAGTGGGAAGGAAGTAGAAATTTAAATCAATCAATTAATCTATCAATCAAACCGCGATTTTTCTTTTGTTCTAAATTGACTCAAGACCCATCAATTACATCATCCAACATTGTTTAAAGGACTAACACATTCCCCTTGACAGAATCGCTTCATATTTAGTCGTTATGGTGCTTTCAACATAACCATTTGTTGTCCGCGATCTTGTTTTCTCCCGGAGTGAGCCGGGGAGGGTTATGTGATTCGGTTGTGGGCGGGTCCTGAGCCCAGGACCGTGGATTGTTGCCAATAAAGACGTGTGAATGGCCAATCAGAATCGAGAAATTTGCATGCCGTTGTATAAATAAATGTTAAATGGTATATGTGATGTGTTGTGATGTCACGTTTTGTATGATGCATGTATTAAGCATCACACTCCCCCACCCCCCTACAAGGACCACAATGGAAATAAGCTCTGAGCTTTTTTGTGTTTCATCCTTGGCAGTATATCCTGACTGTGCTCTTCTGTCACATGTTTATTTTTTTTTATATTGTCAAATAAAGTCATTCATTCATTCATTCGATACAGGGACACAGGTAAGGTCTTACAATGGCTTAGTGATTATAGCAGTGCAGTTCAGCATTCAGTAACCCATACTTTTAATGATGATGTTTTTGATACTACATTCTGTTGAACACACACCTCAAAACCGTACCTTGGCTCAATTGCAAGAAAAATAATAGACAGTTATGATATTACATTCTGCATAATTCGTATGCAAAATATTGTGGTTCCCTGCTTTAGTCTGTTGACACATTTCTATACAAAAAATGCTTGTGTAGTCCTGTGTCATACCTAAATGTCATATAAGTGAATTGTATAGAAACAACTCAGCAAAAGTGACTATTGCACAACTGATTTGACAAAAAAAATCCACCAATTTAGACCAAGCCAGTGAATCGCTTCATCCGAGCACTTTGAAACGCGTTCAGCATATTTTGTGCCAGTTCATGTCAGGAACCCGATACTGGGTCAATACTGGAAATCGCGATGAGACAATTGAAATATTCTTTTTGGGATACCTCCTAGTAAAGGTAAGGACTATATGACATCAATCCTACTTTGATCCAACAATGATTTCACATCGATCGCAACGATCATATGTCACATACTCCAAAACGTATGCCGTTGCCGACGATCAGAGCATCAAAAAACTACCCCCGCCCTTTGATGCACTCATGATGAAACATAATACCTATTATATACCTTTGATTTGGAAATAGTAACGTGTCCAGGTAAGCAACGCGAACGTCTTTAGCAAAATTCACATATCGCTCCATAACGCAGCTAGCCAGGATCACTCTGAAACTATACAATATTCACCACGGGATAACAAGTATACATGAAATAATTAACTCTTTTTTACATGTTGGACAAGAGATAGTGACTGTCAAATGAGCCATAGTATTGTCTCCATAGCTAGAATATAGAATATAGATATAGATATAGCTCTGCAAACATCGTGACCCATTGACTACAAGGATGGAGATAATGGCTGGCGCTGAAAATGTTAACACTTTGGATGCCAGACCCGATGATAGTCGGGTTAACTCGCCGACGCTTGGGTGCCAAACCCGAGTATAGTCAGGTTTTCATCGTTATTTCTTTTATTCGATATTTCCATTCATTACAGGCACACGGACATCTGGGTTAACATGGGGAATCGTCCTGAGAATGCAAAAGTGCAATACCGGCCGCATCCACCCAGGTGGCAGTATCGAGCACCCTTTGAAACATTATATCTTTGCCTGTGGGTCGATCAGAAGTCTCCGTCGGATTTCTATTGGTCAGGCAAGGGGGGTGGTCATAACGCTCGGATTGAGAAGTGTGAATTGCTCCCGGTGCATGATGTGTGGCGGATTATGTTGGTGACACGATCGACACCAATACTGGGACTCGCAATCAGATAATTGGAATATTCTTTTTGGGCTACATCCTAGTGAAGGTAAGGCCTATATGGTATCAATCCTGCTGTGATCCAACCATGATTTCACTTCGATCACAATATATGTGTGTATTTTACTCCACAACGTGTGCCGTTGGTGACGATCAAAGCAGTGTACAGGCGAGAAATGGCAAAGTTTTTAGTGAATTGCACTAAAATGATTTCTTTAACACATATTGAACGATAGATAGTCCGTGTCAAATGGGCCATAGTATTGTATCCATAGCTATAATATAGAATATAGTTATAGCCCTGCAAACACTGCCACGTATTCCAGAGCGTCGCGCTTTTAACAACACATCAGGCATATCACTGTGGCATCCAAAGTGTTAACTCAATGGCTGCCAACAACAAGTTTACTCATTATAGCCCACCAATCGAATACTGCCAACAACGAATAAACTCGTTATTGGATCGTTATTTCTTTTATTAGCTATTTCCATTCATAATTCATCCTGGTATGCTGTGGAACTGTGTGGCAATGTGTCTGAGATCGCAACAGTCCGATACTGCCGCCTGGTGGTATGTGGCCGATGTTGCACTCCCTTTGTGTCTCTGTGTATATGGGTGTGCGTCATTGAAAGTAATCCGGGCGGAGTTATCTTGTAACGTGGATCAAGATCTTCACTCGATTGCATTGAATCGTCAATGGGGTCGTGGGGGGTTATGGCGTTGGCTAAATGGACTTACGATCTAGCAGTACAAACAGTACTATATTTGTAAATCTAGTATGTCATAAATGTATAGATGTAGCAGTACTGTCTATCTGTATGTCATGTATGTCATATATGTTATGATGAATTGAAAATGGGGGACCCTGATGTAAACAAGACAAAAGTCTTTCTCTGGTCTGCATCCCCTTAACAATTGTGTGTATTGAGCTGTACTGTATTGTACCCATTCTGCAATCTGTTAATACAATTTTCAATCAATCAATCAATCAAAAGCAGATGGCAATCAAATAATTGCAATATTCTTTTTGGATTATCATTGGCCACAGGTAAAAGCAATTTAACGTAAATTTCAGCTTGGTTGTCCATTGTTGTCATATCCTTCGCCCTGATCAATGTATGCTGTTGTACTAACGAATGCCGTTATTGACAATCAATTAATCATAAACGACCCCCCCCCCCTTTCATGCATGCATGATGGAACATAATATACCGATCATATGCATTTGAATTTTTAATTGTAGCGTGTATAGGGACGAAATGCCAATGGATTAAGTATAATATGCGTTGCGGTCTATTACTAGTCTTCCAGGAATTACCTCAGACCACTCTAAAAACATACTTATATTCACCACGGTATAAAACGAGAATGTATGGATGGAAAAAATATTCCTTGAACGATAGATACTCGATGTCAAATGGGCCATAGTATTGCATATATAGCTATAATATTTAAATAGTTATAGCCCTGCAAACAAGGTGAGCGACTCCATTGGTTTAATGCGTGGTAGCAGATAGTCATATCCCGTTCCCAGCGTGGCAGAGAAAGGAGGAAAAGAGGCTAGATCTGTGAAAAAAACCTATATATTTTTTTCTCACTAATTCAAATCAAACATCTCAAGTTGACCCCAGCAATGACAGAAAATGATAATAAATAGGAAACACTGGGGTTTGCCTACATCAAGAAACCCCTGAAAACCTACAGGATTGACCGAATCTGCATTATAACATCTCCAAAATGCACATAAATGAGACAGATACAGCATTTTCCTTAACTTTCTGACTTACAATATTGAAATTGAAATGGAACTATTTTAGATAAAGTTAAAGTTAAATAAAGTTTGAAAAAGCAACTACATTTTTGTCAGTAAGCTACTTATAGACCACCGTAACACTTCCGGGATTCTGAAATCAGGGAGGAGATTGCGGGGGGGTCAAATGAATGAATGTGGACGAGAGCCGTGATGTAAGTGGTTGCCGATACGGCTGTGGGGGTGCTAGAGACATGATCGAATAGAGGTTTATGCGCCTCGCTCTCCTGAACACGGCGTGACCCATAACTAATCGATCAGAACTAAATCGGCAGAGAAAAAGCCCATTTTAAAGCACCTATTCCGCATGGACATTCGCAGAGTGCCCATGGAGTCTGGACGACGCAAGATGACGCTCGAATGAATGTGGACTGTTCCATCAGAGGGGGGAGCTTCGATGGTCATGTAAGTGGCTACAGACCGCTGCACTTAAATATAAACATTAGTCTACCTGTAGACTCAATGAGGTAATTGTAGATGTGGCCATAAGACGCGTCTGGCCATTTAGTGGGATCATTTTTTCATTATCCTGTTCGGCTGAAAGGACATTGGCCACCGAAGCTCCGCCCTCTGATGGAACAGTCCACATTCATTTGTGCGTCATCTCGCGTCGTCCAGACTCCATGGGCACTCTGCGCATGTCCATGCGGAATAGGTGCTTTAAAATGGGCTTTTTCTCTGCCGATTTAGTTCTGATCGATTAGTTATGGGTCACGCCGTGTTCAGGAGAGCGAGGCGCATAAACGTCTATTCGATCATGTCTCTAGCACCCCCACAGCCGTATCGGCAACCACTTCCATCACGGCTCTCGTCCACATCCATTCATTTGACCCCCCCGCAATCTCCTCCCTGATTTCAATGTAACGCGGAAGTGTAGTTGTTGTGAAGGGCCAGATTAAACCGAATATATATATTTATTTATATATATATATTTAATTGTATTTGTATATTCTCTAATATTCCCTGATATCCCTTGTATATTCCTTGTACAATATGCATTGAATATCCATTCTAGCCTACTGAACATCCCATAATAATCTCCATTCTACTATTGGTCGAGACCTTGGTGCCAGGCTGCCATACCCCTCAGACCCAGTTCAAACGTACCGCTCCACATGTACGAACAAGTCCTAGTTCCGCGTAGGAATCTGACTACCGCACCACTAATGGGACTATTTGTTCATAGTGCGTATATATACTGCGCTACTAAAGTAGGACTTCCTTTTCAGTCCAGTTTCTTACCCTCCAATAGAGTCACAGACGTAAAGCCTCCCCGCGACGCCACGTGTGGGAGTAAGGCCAAGTTCGCCTACCTCGGTATTGAGACATCGTGTATATTAATATTTGAATAGTCATATTTGGCACTATATCGTCGAGTTGGACGTAGTCTATTAAGCTAATAATAGTCTGTTAATATATAGTGCTTCGTGCGGTGAGAATACTACCGTAGTCAGTACCCCATCGTTTCGGGCAGAGAACTGGCTGCTTATCCAGGGTGGTTGACCCCACGTGAAGCTGCACCCGAGGAGCCCCAGAGCCGACGAGCGAGTGGACCTGTATACCGGATTATTCTACCGACGACAGCCCGCCTTCCCAGGCACGGATTATGCTTTGTATACTTTGATTATTCCATGGATAAAGACCCCCGACACTGCCGTGTGTTGGAACCCCCCCCCCTGGAGAGGACGCAAGGTGAGGAGACGCTCTGCAAGACGATGTCGCTTCACGTCTCTCCCCCGTGGACCGGAGAGAGCCGGCCCACAAAGAGTCCATCTGCTTTCATCTGTGGTCCAAGGATCGCCGGCGCATTGAACGGCACTACAGTGGGTTCACCTGGGATACCCTTGGCCGGATGAGGCAGCCGGATTCTACCCCCCCCCCCTTCCTACTCCTGTCGGCTTACAAGCGACCGGATTAACCCCCCCTAGTGTGTCCAGTATATAATCATTAAAGTATCATTGCTGTTATTCCTTAAACTATTCCAGGTCGTATATGTACCACCTGCGCCTTCAGAGATTGGACATTCTCTATTGATATACCGACGAATACTCTTGCCATAAAAGTGCATACTAATTTCCATTCATAAATGTGATTGATTTGATTAAGTGCTTGCTCTACACACCATCGCTGTGTAGAAATAAAGACCTATTTCTAATTCGTACATTTGTGTTGGATCCGTTTCATCTACGTGACAGTGTTCATCATAATATATTTATGCCGTGTACTGGGTGGCCGAATATTAAGTACAAAGGTAGTGGTAGTAAGTATCATATCTAGTAATACAGTCAGGGAATTGTACCCCTCAGTTACAATTGGTCCTTCGAGCCGGAGGGTAATTAGTGTAATATTAATATAGTGTTATTAATATTGAAATGGCCTATGATGAACACTCCACGAAACGATCCTCCTAACCAACGCCCGCAGCGCGAACGACGGCTCCCTCAGTACTTAGAGGCCTACGCTGTCAGTCAACAACCTAGTCTTCTACTAACAGTAAACGCGGTAAAACTAGAAAGTAAAAGTATGTCTAACCCCAACGCCCAGACTACCCCGACCATAGAGGCCCCTACGGGCTCTAATGTAACTGACCAAGTTCACGGTGGGGACCAGTGGGAACCAGACATGACTTCACACCCCGCCAGTACTGAAGAAGTAGTCCCCGATGAGTCCCGGGAGGAATACAACGCTACCGAGAGAGAACTCGGCACGGAAAAAGACGGGGAGAGCACCGTGGAGATAGAGCTCCAAGGCTCCGCAAGGAGTACCCCGAGGGAAGGCTCCCCTATACAACCGCCTTCTCCCAGCGAGGCAGAGAGGACCCTACAGCAGGCCTTCCTCATCAGCCTGAACGCCGCTGCTGAACGCGACCGACTGCAGATCCAGCAGTGGAGCGAAGAAGAGCATATACGTCTAGAACTAAGACGCATTCAGAGAGAAGAGAATGTGGCCCGAGACCGAGCAGACAGCCAGCGAGCAGCTGCTGGTGCTCTACGGGACGCAGAGCGCGACAGACAGCAGGCGCAACTAATAGAACAGCTGATCAGACGGACAACACCCTCTCCCTCCGCCAGAGGCTCCAGGAACTCATCTAGACACACCTCCAGGGCGGCATCCCCTAGCCGAGTAAACAACCCTGAACTTGACCAACAGACGAGGTCTATACCCCCCACAGACCACCTCCCCCCACCGGTCCAAGCGAGACCTAGCAACCGGGAAGGAGCAGCATATCCTGTGGAGAGGCTAAACCAGAGACTACAAGCACTGGATGACCTAACTGAAGACGAAGAGGAAGAGGAGGAGAACCACGCCCGACGACAGCACAGTACTCTACCGGACCAGGAGGTCCGGTACAGCCCAGGCTATACTCCCGCGGAGCTGCGCTACAGACCCCCGACTCTATACACGGGTGAGCACGACGCACGACCCGCACCGAGGAACAGCACCTGGACAAGCGGGCCATGGTACACTGCCGGTACCAGCCCATACCAAGGAGCGGGAGGAGACTCGCCTAGGAGGCCTCTCCCCCAACGCTCGCCGATGTATCCACAGTCAGCGTCATACATTGGCCCGCCTATGGTACCCGACTTCACCCAAGAGAACCGGGCCCAGTATACGGAACTCCGCATGTGTCTGGAGACCATGTTGGTGGATGTATTGGATGAACGCCATAAATACGCCATCCTACTGAAGCACTTAAAGGTGCCCCGCGCACATAATATAGCGCTCGCCTACGCGACTTCCACCACCCCATACACAGCAGCGCTGGTAGCATTGGACCAGAGGTATGGGCGCATATGGGATTACGTGATCCAGGAGATCCGACACATCGACCGCTTACCCCCAGCAATAGACAATCGAGCACTGGACGACCTGTCCATCAGAGTGCAGTCCCTGGTAGGGATGTTGGGAGCGCAGAGAGAGAAGGGGAGGCATGAACTTTACGCCAACTCAAATGTGGAAAGGATCTTGGAGAAGCTGCCGCCCGCTCGACAGGAGCGTTTTAGGCGACCACCGAGACCCGAATGGCCCCGAACCGAACCTCCTCGATCTAGCAGACTTCCTGGCGAGAGAAGTCAGCAGCCTACGGCTAGATACATTCGGACGGAGCACCCCTGGCTCCAGAGAAGGAACCAGACGACTAAATGATGGAAGAAGATCGGTGACTGTGATGCACCAATCGGAGTCAGTACCGAGCAGCAGGAGCCACAGTACCCCCTCCAGAACGGAGAAGTGGAAGATAGTGTGCCCCTACTGTGAGAAAGAACACTGGCTAGCGCAATGTGACTCCTTCCCCAAGCTGAACGCGGAGGAAGCAAGTCAATGGATAAAGTCCAACAAGCGCTGTTTTCGCTGTGCGCGCTCACACATGGCAGCCGAATGCCGCTTAAAGAAAAGGTGCACCAAGTGCGATGGAGCCCATCTGGACATACTTCACGACAGTAACAGATGGCGCCCTTCACCCGCACCATCCAGCAGCAAAGCGAGCGTCATGTACATCGATCCCGCCAGCAGCAGTGGAGCCCGAGTACTCCTAAAAGTAGTGCGTGTGACACTAAGCTACCAGAATAAAGTCCTGGACACTTACGCCGTCCTCGATGACGGGTCAGAGAAGACCCTGCTGCTCGCCTCCGCTGCGGCCCAGCTAGGGCTGCGGGGAAGCGAAACCCAAATGACAATTCGGACAATAAGACGAGATTTGAAGACGATAAAGGGCGAGAATGTCTCATTCTCTATCGCAGCAAGCGGCCAGCCTGAGCGACGGTACCAGATTACAGACGCTTTCACCAGCCAAGAAATAGGACTGTCGCGGTACACATACCCCGTCGCCAAGCTGATGGAGAAATATGCACATCTGCGCAAGTTACCGATCCCGCTCATAGACAATGCTATGCCGACCCTGTTGATAGGCTCCGACCATGCAGACCTCATTGATAGACCGGGTTCATACCGGACCCCGAGGCTGTCCTGCAGCAGTCGAGACCCGTTTGGGATGGACTCTCCAAGGCCCGCTCGCCAAATCTCTCAACCGAAGTACAGCCACTAGATGTCTCCACTCCCGAGTCACAGAGGGAGAAACCGCACTCCTGCAACACGTAGAGCGGCTATGGACCTTGGAACAAATGCCCTTTAAGAACGGAAAGAAAGACATTCGCTCTAAAGATGACATTTACGCCATTCACCTCCTCGAGACAGGGACCAAGAGAGTCCCGGTCAACGGCGTGTTGAGATACGCCACGCCACTCCTGCGGCGAGAAGGAATGCCTACTTTCCACGCCAAGACAGACGCCACAGAACGGTACCTGCTAAACACGGAGCGGCGCTTAGCCAAGAACCCCGCCCAAGAGAGTGTATACCGCGCTGAGATTGAGAAGCTCATCACAGCGGGACACGTCACTAAGATGGACATTAAAGAGGCTGACCAGACCACTGAATCGTGGTACGTGCCTCACCACAAGGTCCATCACAACGGTAAAGACCGCATAGTATTTAACTGCAGCTACCAGATCGGATCCCAAAATCTGAATAAAGAGTTACTGCCCGGTCCCACACTCGGCCCCTCCCTACTCGGCGTTCTACTCCGCTTCCGCCAGGAAAAGGTGGCCATCAGCGGGGACATTAAAGGAATGTTCCTGCAGGTGAGATTAGTAGAGGCGGACAAGCCCCTGTTACGGTTCCTATGGAGAGAGAAGCCAGGAGATGAGCACCCAGCCATCTACCAATGGGAAGTCCTCCCCTTCGGAACGACGTGCAGCCCCTGCTGTGCTACATTTGCACTACAGAAACATGTAGCAGAGGACCCAGCAGCGGACGAAGAGGTCCGACACAGCGTAAAGAACAGCTTCTACGTAGACAACTGTCTACAAAGCCTTTCAACCCAAGAAGAAGCCGAGGCTCTCCTGATTAAACTCCGCGCCTCATTGATCAAAGGCGGCTTTAATCTCAGGCAGTGGGCCAGCAGCGATCCGCAAGTACTGCGCAGCCTCTCCTCCGAGGACAAGGCAGCCAGCAGCGAGACCTGGATGGCTACAATCCCGGGAGAAGCCCAGGAGATGACCCTGGGATTGGTGTGGCGATTCAAAACAGATTCGCTTCACTACAGACACAAGCCCCTGACTATGGAGCAGGGAAGGCCGGCGGCAGCGCCGACCACCAGACGGAGTGTGTACACAACACTCGCCCGACAATATGACCCGCTAGGATGTATTCTACCGTACACCACCGCATCCACCTGGAGAGAGTGGGAGATGGAGCTCCACTCACTCCCAGGCGTTAATAATATGCGCCGAAGCTACTTCCCACCCACGGTGAGGCCAGAGACATGTAAAATGGACTTACACGTCTTCAGTGACGCCTCAGAGGTCGCATACGGATCAGTAGCCTACTTGCGGGCCCAAGAGAAGGGGGGAGAGATCTACACAGCATTTGTCCTCGCCCGCTCGAGAATAGCCCCACGCAAGCAACAATCTATCCCACGTCTAGAGCTCTGCGCAGCCCTAGCCGGAGCGCACCTAGCCACGCTCATCCAACGTGAGCTCACCATACCGGTGTCTAGAACAATCCTGTGGTCAGATTCCACGACGGTACTCGCCTGGATCAAATCGGACTCATGCAAGTACAAAGTCTTCGTGGGAGTCAGAGTCACCGAGATTCAAGACTTAACCGAAGAGTTAACCGGAGAAACAGAGTGGCGCTACGTTGATACAAAACAGAACCCAGCTGACGTCATCGCCCGGGGGATGCCCCTGGATGACCTCACCCGTCGCAATGTCTACAGTGACGGCCCCGCATTCCTAAGACTCCCGGAAGGACAGTGGCCCATGCCTATCCCGAGGGAAGCAAGTCCAGAGGAGGTGGAAAATAAGAAGTCTGTGTTCTGTGGATTGAGCACCGTAGCCTCCACCGACCCTAGCATAGACTATTGCACGTCCATAGAGAGTGCACAACAAAGAACATTCCTGCGGTACCACCCGGAGTGCAAGTCCCCCGCTGATATGTCAGCAGCTAACTACGAGGAAGCAGAATTGCTTCTACTGCAGCGAACCCAGAGAGACTCGTTCCCCGATGAATTGGCCTGTCTACAGGGAGGAAAGCCCGTCCCATCCGACAGCAGATTAATTCATCTGGCCCCCGAGAGCGACGCTCATACCCTCATCAGAGTGGGTGGTCGCCTACGCAGAGCCCCCAATCTACCGGATGACATTAAATACCCGATCGTATTGAACAGCCGACACAAGGTCACAGAGCTGATTATAAAGAAATACGATGAGGATGTACATCACGCAGGAGCAGAAAGAGTCTTCGCGGAAATCAGACGTTGTTACTGGATCCTACAAGGAAGAGAGGCGGTACGACGCTTCCAGCGAACATGTCTAGACTGCCGCAAGTGGCGCGCGCAGCCCAGCATACCAAGGATGGCTGACCTTCCTCCATGTCGCCTCCGAATCGGTGACAAGCCATTCCACTCAACGGGTATGGACTGCTTTGGCCCGCTGCACATAAAGAAAGGAAGAGGAACCGAGAAGCGGTGGGGTATTGTATTCAAATGCATGACCACCAGAGCGATACACATCGAGCTTCTCCCGACCATGAGCACAGACTCATTCCTTATGGCCTTCCGTAGATTCACATCACGGAAGGGAAGACCGTCTACCCTATTGTCCGATCATGGGACAAACTTCAAAGGCGGCGAAAGAGAGCTGAGAGAGAGCTTCCAAGCTATGGGCCCAGAACTTAAGACCCACCTCGCTCCAGCACAGGTTGATTTCCAATTCAACCCCCCAAACGCACCCCACTTCGGTGGCACTTGGGAACGAGAAGTGCGCTCCATAAAGACAGCCCTGTACGCAGTACTTGGGGCCCAGACTGTGGCGGAAGAAGTCATAATGACAGTCCTCACGGAGATTGAGGGAGTACTTAACTCGAAGCCCCTCGGATATGTCTCCAGTGATGTGGCGGATATCGACCCAGTTACCCCCAACACACTCCTGATGGGGCGGCTAGATCCTGCATTACCCCAGACAATGTACCGGCCTGAAGAAGCGAACGGCCGACGAATGTGGAGGTACAGCCAAGTATTAGCCGACAAGTTTTGGAGCAGTTTCCTACTGCACTACCTACCGTCTCTACAGACCCGCCAGAAGTGGGTAAAGGAGAGAGACAATTTGACAGAAGGAACAGTCGTCATGATTATTGATCAATCACTGCCCAGAGCTATGTGGCCGGCCGGCCGCGTAAGCAAAGTGATCACCGGTGCCGACGGCAAGGTCCGAGCAGCTGAAGTGCTCGTCCAGGGTCGCACTTACACCCGTCCCGTGGCGAGGCTCATAGAACTGCCCCGACTCCCAGACACAATCGATGATGACCATGACCCTATAACCCTATGACTTTGTGAAGTTGACTGACCCCTACAGCAAACCCTTATGTGTAAATAGACAACGCGATTAATCTGTCTCTGTTTAACTGATTAGGTCTGGGACCAATCAGGGGGTGGCTGTTGTGAAGGGCCAGATTAAACCGAATATATATATTTATTTATATATATATATTTAATTGTATTTGTATATTCTCTAATATTCCCTGATATCCCTTGTATATTCCTTGTACAATATGCATTGAATATCCATTCTAGCCTACTGAACATCCCATAATAATCTTCATTCTACTATTGGTCGAGACCTTGGTGCCAGGCTGCCATACCCCTCATACCCAGTTCAAACGTACCGCTCCACATGTACGAACAAGTCCTAGTTCCGCGTAGGAATCTGACTACCGCACCACTAATGGGACTATTTGTTCATAGTGCGTATATATACTGCGCTACTAAAGTAGGACTTCCTTTTCAGTCCAGTTTCTTACCCTCCAATAGAGTCACAGACGTAAAGCCTCCCCGCGACGCCACGTGTGGGAGTAAGGCCAAGTTCGCCTACCTCGGTATTGAGACATCGTGTATATTAATATTTGAATAGTCATATTTGGCACTATATCGTCGAGTTGGACGTAGTCTATTAAGCTAATAATAGTCTGTTAATATATAGTGCTTCGTGCGGTGAGAATACTACCGTAGTCAGTACCCCATCGTTTCGGGCAGAGAACTGGCTGCTTATCCAGGGTGGTTGACCCCACGTGAAGCTGCACCCGAGGAGCCCCAGAGCCGACGAGCGAGTGGACCTGTATACCGGATTATTCTACCGACGACAGCCCGCCTTCCCAGGCACGGATTATGCTTTGTATACTTTGATTATTCCATGGATAAAGACCCCCGACACTGCCGTGTGTTGGAACCCCCCCCCCCCTGGAGAGGACGCAAGGTGAGGAGACGCTCTGCAAGACGAGGTCGCTTCACGTCTCTCCCCCGTGGACCGGAGAGAGCCGGCCCACAAAGAGTCCATCTGCTTTCATCTGTGGTCCAAGGATCGCCGGCGCATTGAACGGCACTACAGTGGGTTCACCTGGGATACCCTTGGCCGGATGAGGCAGCCGGATTCTACCCCCCCCCCCCCTTCCTACTCCTGTCGGCTTACAAGCGACCGGATTAACCCCCCCTAGTGTGTCCAGTATATAATCATTAAAGTATCATTGCTGTTATTCCTTAAACTATTCCAGGTCGTATATGTACCACCTGCGCCTTCAGAGATTGGACATTCTCTATTGATATACCGACGAATACTCTTGCCATAAAAGTGCATACTAATTTCCATTCATAAATGTGATTGATTTGATTAAGTGCTTGCTCTACACACCATCGCTGTGTAGAAATAAAGACCTATTTCTAATTCGTACATTTGTGTTGGATCCGTTTCATCTACGTGACAGTGTTCATCATAATATATTTATGCCGTGTACTGGGTGGCCGAATATTAAGTACAAAGGTAGTGGTAGTAAGTATCATATCTAGTAATACAGTCAGGGAATTGTACCCCTCAGTTACAGTAGTGGTCTATGTATTTCATCTTTTAATAAAGAAACGCCCACTTGCGGTCATAAGCAGTAGCCTATGATGATTTGTTACATCCCTACAGGATATATATATATATATATATATATATATATATATATATATATATATATATATATATATATATATATATATATATATATATATATATATATACAGTATACAGTGTATTGAGTGAATACAAACGAAATAATTATAATAATAATTATAATATTAAAAAAAAACAGTATGGCATTTTAGGGGGCCCCTTGATGGCTTCGGGGGCCCTATGTAACCGCATAGTCCGCATATGGCAAGAAGGTGAATGTGAGGCTTAAGTTGTAAAACGCTTTGGATAAAAGCAATACATAAATGCAGTCCATTTACCTCTTTTCTTTTTTATAAAGTAGCTTGAACTACTGTACTTTTCCCAAGTAACTTTAGTTACTCAAACTTACTCAAACTTGGGTAGGCGGGGTGGCTGTATATTGGATTATCGACAAAACCTTACTTGGTCCCAAGAAGAGGGTCTTGTGTATTATTGGGTTAGGACATTTACTCTACATTGGAGGGGGTTGGGTTAGGACATTTACAGGGGCCAGTTTCGAATTGCAGTCTCCCGTAGGTGCTCTTTGAGAGTGGTTTTGAAAGTGGGTAGTGATTCATATTCCTTTACAGCTGTCGGTAGGGCGTTCCACATTGATGTGGCATAATTGCTAAACGTGTTTAGTCCCTTGTTTGAGCCGAATCTGGGTTTAACATGATTTGTGGAGCTCCCTCTGGTGTTGTGGTCGTGGTATTCACTGACCTTTGGGAAGTATTTTGACATGTACATGGGTACCTTAGTCGTGTAGTGTATCTTGTAGACCAGGCCCATTGCAAGTTGCTGTACTCTGTCGTCTACTCTAAGCCATCCTAGGTTGTCAAAGTGGGCAGGGGTGAGGTGGGTTCTAGGAGTAAGGTCAAGCAGTAGTCTGACCAGTTTGTCGCTTCACGTCTCTCCCCCGTGGACCGGAGAGAGCCGGCCCACAAAGAGTCCATCTGCTTTCATCTGTGGTCCAAGGATCGCCGGCGCATTGAACGGCACTACAGTGGGTTCACCTGGGATACCCTTGGCCGGATGAGGCAGCCGGATTCTACCCCCCCCCCCCTTCCTACTCCTGTCGGCTTACAAGCGACCGGATTAACCCCCCCTAGTGTGTCCAGTATATAATCATTAAAGTATCATTGCTGTTATTCCTTAAACTATTCCAGGTCGTATATGTACCACCTGCGCCTTCAGAGATTGGACATTCTCTATTGATATACCGACGAATACTCTTGCCATAAAAGTGCATACTAATTTCCATTCATAAATGTGATTGATTTGATTAAGTGCTTGCTCTACACACCATCGCTGTGTAGAAATAAAGACCTATTTCTAATTCGTACATTTGTGTTGGATCCGTTTCATCTACGTGACAGTGTTCATCATAATATATTTATGCCGTGTACTGGGTGGCCGAATATTAAGTACAAAGGTAGTGGTAGTAAGTATCATATCTAGTAATACAGTCAGGGAATTGTACCCCTCAGTTACAGTAGTGGTCTATGTATTTCATCTTTTAATAAAGAAACGCCCACTTGCGGTCATAAGCAGTAGCCTATGATGATTTGTTACATCCCTACAGGATATATATATATATATATATATATATATATATATATATATATATATATATATATATATATATATATATATATACAGTATACAGTGTATTGAGTGAATACAAACGAAATAATTATAATAATAATTATAATATTAAAAAAAAACAGTATGGCATTTTAGGGGGCCCCTTGATGGCTTCGGGGGCCCTATGTAACCGCATAGTCCGCATATGGCAAGAAGGTGAATGTGAGGCTTAAGTTGTAAAACGCTTTGGATAAAAGCAATACATAAATGCAGTCCATTTACCTCTTTTCTTTTTTATAAAGTAGCTTGAACTACTGTACTTTTCCCAAGTAACTTTAGTTACTCAAACTTACTCAAACTTGGGTAGGCGGGGTGGCTGTATATTGGATTATCGACAAAACCTTACTTGGTCCCAAGAAGAGGGTCTTGTGTATTATTGGGTTAGGACATTTACTCTACATTGGAGGGGGTTGGGTTAGGACATTTACAGGGGCCAGTTTCGAATTGCAGTCTCCCGTAGGTGCTCTTTGAGAGTGGTTTTGAAAGTGGGTAGTGATTCATATTCCTTTACAGCTGTCGGTAGGGCGTTCCACATTGATGTGGCATAATTGCTAAACGTGTTTAGTCCCTTGTTTGAGCCGAATCTGGGTTTAACATGATTTGTGGAGCTCCCTCTGGTGTTGTGGTCGTGGTATTCACTGACCTTTGGGAAGTATTTTGACATGTACATGGGTACCTTAGTCGTGTAGTGTATCTTGTAGACCAGGCCCATTGCAAGTTGCTGTACTCTGTCGTCTACTCTAAGCCATCCTAGGTTGTCAAAGTGGGCAGGGGTGAGGTGGGTTCTAGGAGTAAGGTCAAGCAGTAGTCTGACCAGTTTGTTTTGTGATGTTTGTAATTTTGTTTTTAGCGCCTTTGAGGTGCTTTGGTACCATGAGGTGCAAGCATAGTCGTAGTACCCTTGAATGAGTGCTCCTGCCAGAGTCTTCAGGGTATTCTTGTTTACCAGAGAGGAGATCCGGTACAAGAATCTAGTTCGTTGGTTGACTTTTTTTTTATTACATTGGATGCCATTTTGTCACAGTCATTTGGGAGCTTCCAAAACAATGCTTTCAGAGGAGCTTCCCCAACACTGACTACCGCACATATTCCCTTTAACACATTCGGGACGGGCCACGGAGATCTCCGTGTTTCGAGTCCATGCGTTGTGGACAACGGCACGGATAAATCCATGGGAAGTTGTTATTGCTTTTATTCCATTTTAATAACCTATTCAAGGTCGCCGAGCGGCACTGCAGATTTACCCTACTCTATGAATTTGACAAGGTGCAATACCGGCCAGATCCTCTTATCGCGATAATGCAGTGTGCCCTGTGGCTGAACGGATCAGTACTTTTTTTAATAATTTTTTTGAGATTTCAGTAGCAGGATTCTGGATGTGCAGCATGTAGCTTGGATTACGTTTCCGATCGCAGATTTCACCATGCAATAAGGGGTCCTACTAATCACCCCAAAGTACCAGAAAATACCAGAAAATACCAGAAACTACCCCAAAATACCCCAAAGTATACCCCAAAATACCAGAAACTACCCCAAAATACCCCAAAGTATACCCCAAAATACCAGAAACTACCCCAAAATACCAGAAAATACCAGAAACTACCAGAAACTACCCCAAAATACCCCAAAGTATACCACAAAATACCAGAAACTACCCCAAAATACCAGAAAATACCAGAAACTACCAGAAACTACCCCAAAATACCCCAAAGTATACCCCAAAATACCAGAAACTACCCCAAAATACCCCAAAATACCAGAAAATACCAGAAACTACCCCAAAATACCCCAAAGTATACCCCCAAATACCAGAAACTACCCCAAAATACCAGAAAATACCAGAAACTACCCCAAAATACCCCAAAGTATACCCCAAAATACCAGAAACTACCCCAAAATACCCTAAAATACCCCAAAGTATACCCCAAAGTACCAGAAAATACCAGAAAATACCCCAAAATACCCCAAAGTATACCCCAAAGTACCAGAAAATACCCCAAAATACCCCAAAGTACCCCAAATAGTGTGTAATAGTGTAATAGTGTAATAGTAGTAATAGTGTGTAATAGTGTAATAGTGTGTAATAGTGTAATAGTGTGATAGTGTGTAATAGTGTAATAGTGTGTAATAGTGTAATAGTGTAATAGTGTGTAATAGTGTAATAGTGTGTAATAGTGTAATAGTGTAATAGTGTGTAATAGTGTAATAGTGTGTAATAGTGTGTAAAAGTGTAATAGTGTGCTAGTGTAATAGTGTAATACACACACACACGCACACACACATGCACACTTGTTCCACAGCTCCTCCATCAAGATGCCATACAAGGTGGAATCCATCTTGAGTGCTAGAGACCCAGACACACACACACACACGTACACACACACACACACACACGCACACGCACACACACGCGCGCGCACACACACACACCCACACGCACACACACACACACGCACAATATTACACACTATTACAGGGGAAGGCTAAGAGAATCATCAAGGACTCCAGCCACCCGAACAACTGCCTCTTTGAACTGCTGCGGTCAGGCAAGCGATACCGGAGTCTCAAGGCGAGCACAGAAAGACTCAGAAGAAGCTTCTATCCCCAGGCCATCAGGCTGCTAAACGAACAATGAACACTACACAACAACAACCACCAAACGCACATAGCACACACATCCACACGCACACACTCACTTTAAACAAACACACTGTAGCACCCACTCCACACACTTTATAGCACACACCCACTTTAAACAAACACACTGTAGCACCCACTCCCCACACTTTATATTTATTGATGAAGGATTGCACTACAACTCGTACACCTTACTGTAAATTGTACCTAAATTGTACCTCATCCCATTTCTGCTTTGCACTATATAGTACTGTACATTAGTACACTGCATAGTATTGTATATTATATGGTAACTCAGAACATTGTACATATGTCTATACCGAACACTGTGACCTCATTTTCTTCTTCTAAATTACATGCTATACTATGTTATTTGATACTATCTTGTCCAGCACAGTCTCTGGAGCGTAACAGTAAGAAGCATTTTGTATGAAAGTATTCTGTACTTCTGTATGACAACTATTAAAGAAACTTGAAACTATTACACTATTACACTATTACACACTATTACACTATTACACACTATTACACTATTACACTATTACACACTATTACACTATTACACACTATTACACTATTACACTATTACACACTATTACACAAAATTACACTATTACACTATTACACACTATTACACTATTACACACTATTACACACTATTACACTATTACACTAGCACACTATTACACTTTTACACACTATTACACACTATTACACACTATTACACTATTACACACTATTACACTATTACACTAGCACACTATTACACTTTTACACACTATTACACACTATTACACTTTTACACACTATTACACACTATTACACTATTACACACTATTACACTATTACACACTATTACACTATTACACACTATTACACTATTACACACTATTACACAAAATTACACTATTACACACTATTACACTATTACACACTATTACACTATTACACTATTACATACTATTACACTATTACACTATTACACTATTACACACTATTACACTATTACACTAGCACACTATTACACTTTTACACACTATTACACACTATTACACTATTACACACTATTACACTATTACACTAGCACACTATTACACTTTTACACACTATTACACACTATTGCACTTTTACACACTATTACACACTATTACACTATTACACTATTACACACTATTACACTATTACACACTATTACACTATTACACTATTACACACTATTACACTATTACACACTATTACACTATTACACACTATTACACTATTACACACTATCACACTATTACACTATTACACTATTACACACTATTACAATATTACACACTATTACTACTATTACACTATTACACTATTACACACTATTTGGGGTACTTTGGGGTATTTTGGGGTATTTTCTGGTATTTTCTGGTACTTTGGGGTATACTTTGGGGTATTTTAGGGTATTTTGGGGTAGTTTCTGGTATTTTGGGGTATACTTTGGGGTATTTTGGGGTCGTTTCTGGTATTTTCTGGTATTTCCTGGTATTTTGGGGTATTTTGGTGTAGTTTCTGGTATTTTGGGGTATACTTTGGGGGTATTTTGGGGTAGTTTCTGGTATTTTCTGGTATTTTGGGGTATTTTGGGGTCGTTTCTGGTATTTTGGGGTATACTTTGGGGTATTTTGGGGTAGTTTCTGGTAGTTTCTGGTATTTTCTGGTATTTTGGGGTAGTTTCTGGTATTTTGGGGTATACTTTGGGGTATTTTGGGGTAGTTTCTGGTATTTTCTGGTATTTTCTGGTATTTTGGGGTAGTTTCTTGTATTTTGGGGTATACTTTGGGGTATTTTGGGGTAGTTTCTGGTATTTTCTGGTATTTTCTGGTATTTTGGGGTATTTTGGGGTAGTTTCTGGTATTTTGGGGTATACTTTGGGGTAGTTTCTGGTAGTTTCTGGTATTTTCTGGTATTTTGGGGTATTTTGTAGTTGTTTTACTGGTATTTTGGGGTATACTTTGGGGTATTTTGGGGTAGTTTCTGGTATTTTCTGGTATTTTCTGGTATTTTGGGGTATTTTGGGGTAGTTTCTGGTATTTTGGGGTATACTTTGGGGTATTTTGGGGTAGTTTCTGGTATTTTCTGGTATTTTCCGGTATTTTGGGGTAGTTTCTGGTATTTTGGGGTATACTTTGGGGTATTTTGGGGTAGTTTCTGGTAGTTTCTGGTATTTTCTGGTATTTTGGGGTAGTTTCTGGTATTTTGGGGTATATTTTGGGGTAGTTTCTGGTAGTTTCTGGTATTTTCTGGTATTTTGAGGTATTTTGGGGTAGTTTCTGGTATTTTGGGGTATACTTTGGGGTATTTTGGGGTAGTTTCTGGTATTTTCTGGTATTTTCTGGTATTTTGGGGTATTTTGGGGTAGTTTCTGGTATTTTGGGGTATACTTTGGGGTATTTTGGGGTATTTTCTGGTATTTTCTGGTATTTTCTGGTATTTTGGGGTAGTTTCTGGTATTTTGGGGTATACTTTGGGGTATTTTGGGGTAGTTTCTGGTATTTTGGGGTATTTTGGGGTAGTTTCTGGTATTTTGGGGTATACTTTGGGGTATTTTGGGGTAGTTTCTGGTATTTTGGGGTATACTTTGGGGTATTTTGGGGTAGTTTCTGGTATTTTCTGGTATTTTCTGGTACTTTGGGGTGATTAGTAGGACCCTGCAATAAGGGGATTTATCATCAGCCAATGGACATATCGATCTACCAGATGGTGATCGATAACGGGGAAATGCTCAGGGGATCAGCCCGGACCACGGTAAGATCTTTTTCACGTAAATTACAGCCGGATCAGGCATTGTTTTGATAGCCATCCAGGCAATCGGCCTATGTGGCTAGTTAGACGAACACGGTTATTGGTAATCAATAATAATAAACGACGTCCCCCGCCCCCCCCCATTTCATGCATACATGTGTAGCATCCTGAATATTCTGCTAATTATTCAGAAGTGCTGACTTAACCTGTTACTTCCCCTGTGTGCACAAAGATGTGATAAACAGTGTTCCTTTTTGATATCTCGCCCGGACTAATGATGCAAGGTGCTCTTCTTCCTCCGGCTTCGATATGGACCATTAACATGACATTGAAGCATCTTTCTTCCTGCCTTGAGTGTCCTATAGTGGGACCAGTTTGCGGTCGCCAGCAGGGGGCAGTGGTGGCAGGCGGAGAGGAGGAGAAAGGAGCAGCGAGTGAGAGATGATTACCTGGAGGGCGGAACAGAAGGAAGTCCTCTTCGACAGTGAACTCGGATGTGAGCGGACGTGAACGGGCGTGTGCTCTCGACGAGCCCCGTTGAAGAGTCCCGTTGAAGAGCCCCGTTGAAGAGCAACGGGAGATAACAAGTACTTTGCTATAACACAGGTTATCCTAGAAGTACAAGCGATAGAGAAGTGTGTGAGTAAGCGATACGGAAAGAAGAACCAACGTCTGTAAATAACGTGTTATCCTAGAAGTGTAAGCGGTGTATTAGCTTGCTGCTAACGGCTATAGTGACTCTGAGTATACCACAAGGCGAGCGTCGCTGAAAACCGGTGGTGCATACAGCCATGTTGCGTTAGCAGTACAGGCAATAGCAGGAGGGTTCACTAAGACCCACAGTTTAGCTGTGTTTAAGGTAGCCAACAGTTTAGAGCGCGCCAGCCCAGTCAGCAGCCCCGCAGTGGACGTCTCGTCGACGCAGCCGAGGACACCTCTTCTTCCAGCAGAGGTCGCCACAACACAGCACGCTCCTCCAGTTCAGCCACTGCCCCTGCTGCCTACCCCAGCCCGCTGGCTGTGCTCGCGGGATCGCCCGACGGCCATCTTGTCACCCGGACGAGGGGTGGTGAGAGTGGACCCGCCATCTTGGTTAAGTACAGCGATACTTCGTGTGCCAAAACAGTATTCATTTGAAGTGAATGCTAACGACCAGCGTCTAGGGGTACCCCAATCATTATAAGCCGGCTTTAGCTTAGGTTTTTATTTGGTAACGTGGGCCCACATGTAACTTATTTTTGTATTGTGATAACTGTGTGACGTTCTTGAATTCCCATTGAACTCCTTGACATGTGCCTGGGTCTTCCCCTAATCCAACCGGGGCTTTTGAAGTAATGTATTGAGCACTAGGTGTCTATGTTGGGAATAGCATTCCCCTATAATGGGAGTGAGAGCACCCGGTGCCTAATGTGATTATATGCCATATGAACCACATAAAGTATAAACTGTAATTGCTAATTGACCAGGCTTCATATAAAGGAGACGTAGATGGGAGCACGGTGTGTGTGTCTATTTCTGAGCCCGTATTCTAACCATTGTTGACTGGGTAAATATATGACTGTAGTATTATTATTTAACCCTTCCACCCTATTCGCAGCATATGGTTAAAGGTCTCTACAGGTGGTCAAGGAAGGGTACTGCTTTGAGGGGAGCGCAATATCTTTATTCAACTAACAGTCACCAGGTGTGGGAGGGCTAACGGAGGTACTGGGGGAAGTGAGAGTGTGTGGGGAGCTACTGCTGACCGCCCTGGAAGGCGAGGAGGACCAGAGTACCACCCCCCAGGTTAGTAAATCCTGGGCCCCATCCGCTCCTGCTGCCCGCCCTCCAGTTCGACGTTCCGGGCCCAAAGACGGGGGTTCAGATAGATTCAAATCTACTGCATCCCGCTACCAGGTGGCCGTGTACAACCACTCCCATAAAGCAGGGATAATCCACCCTGCTACACATGCTTTGGGAGCGTGCCGATCATATGCAGTTTGAGTTCTTTCTGTAGCATCTGTAAAACGGAAATGCCATTGGATATAACGTTAGCAGCTATTAGCCCTATAACTAGCCTTCCAGAAAATATACTAGTCCCAAATCCTGTATACCGCTTATATTCACGGCGCTATAAAATTAGAACCTATTGATGATTTTTTTTTCTTTAAGCCATTTTGAAGGGACGGTTTATGGACTCAATTGACAATGAGAATGGACAGATAGCAATTATATAAAGTATAGATTTATCTGTACAAACAGCCCCACGTTTGTTTACATTCCCCGGTCCTCTTGACATTAATTAGACTCAGCCCAATGGCCCCGAATGTGTTAAAGGAACACACCAACATTTTGGAAAATTGGCCTACCGTCTTCTCCAGAGAGAGACAAGAATATACCAGTTTCCTCTCTGTGTGTTCAGTAGAAAGCTATCTGGCTGCATGTTAGCCTAACTTAGCACAATGAATGGAAGCGGACATGACCGGTTAGCCTTCGGGAGAGAGATGTTAGTTGGACAATGCCTAGGCTAACCGGTCATGTCCGCTTCCATTCATTGTGCTAAGCTAGGCTAACATGCAGCCAGAGAGGAAACTGGTATCTATCTTCTTGTCTCTCTCTGGAGAAGACGGTAAGCTCATTTCCCAACATGTTGGCGTGTTCCTTTAACGACGCAGTGACAAGTTACAGAGGCACAAATAGTGCAAAATAATAACACAGGCAGGATGAGTGTGGGATGAGTGTGGGATGAGTGTTTTATGCCTATAAGGCCAGTGGTGGTGGAGGGATCCAGAGATAAGGACGGATAACGACCTTAGAGGTGTGCCTGTGTGTGTGTGCGTGTGTGTGTGTCAGGGACGTGCACAGGACTTTAGAGGGGCAGGTGCTCAAAGGCTGAAAAGGGCACTGGGCCTGTGCTATTTTTGGGGGCCCTTTTTGGGCGGGGAGGGGCCTTTTTATGCTTTTTGGGGGGTTTTGGTGATCAAATATTGAATATTGAACTATAATAATCAGTGCAGGAGCTCACTTATCCTTGAAAGACACTTTTATCACTGACTTAAAAGGCCCATACATCTCCATAAATGTTCAGGGCGGAGGGAATAAGTGCTTACCCTACAGACCCCAACTCTGTTAGGACAGCAGACTCGGTTGGCACTGCTCAAAACTCACCTTTTTAAAATAGCTTTTAAATGAATTATTATCTTTATTTCATTGTCTTATTTTTCATTATTTCTATAAATTTGACTTAAATATTTAAATAGTTAAATAGTTTTTTTTATCATTTTATTTGTTATTTTTTAACGTCAACATATTATTTAAATTATTCAAATGGAACTCAAACATGTTCCGTTGTGATGTCACCAGTGTTGGGCAAGTTACTTTAAAAAAGTAACTAGTTACAGTTACTAGTTACTTCTTCCAAAAAGTTACTAAATTACTTACTCAGTTACAAATTATAAAAGTAACTAGTTACTTCAGAAAGTAGTGAGACTAGCCTCCAATCAAATGCCATGTATGTAGCTATTATAATTACTATGTTTATATAGTGGATCATACAAATACAAACACAATAGATCTTTTGGAACTTTTGATATGTATTGCCCCTCAACAGGCCACAACTGGGCAACATTAAATTATGCTTGTTAAGCACTATACCAAAAATAAATAACAAATATATACTGATTGATTGAACATTTTAATGACCAGATTGCAGAATGGGTACAGTACAGTACAGCTCAATACACACAATTGTTAAGGGGATGCAGACCAGAGAGACTTTCGCCTTGTTTACATCAGGGTCCCCCATTTTCAATTCATGACATTTATGACATACATGACATACAGATATAAGAATCTAATCTAATCATCTATTCTAAACTAATCTAATCATGACATTTAACACTAGCACAGCCGACAAGGGGTCAAATGACCCCTAGGCATTTTCAATAAATGTATTCTAAATGACTTCAGGAAAATGTAATTAGAACGTTATTCCACATATATATATGGAATATATAATATGTGGAAAGTCACAACACTTTGTGAGCGTATATACAAACACTCCTCCTCCTCCTCATCTTCCTCCTCCTCCTCCTCCTGCTCCTCCTCCTCATCATACTCCTCCTCCTCCTCTTCCTCCTCCTCCTCCTCCTCCTGCTCCTCCTCCTCCTCCTCCTCATCTTCCTCCTCCTCCTGCTCCTCCTCCTCATCATACTCCTCCTCCTCCTCTTCCTCCTCCTCCTCCTGCTCCTCCTCCTCCTCCTGCTCCTCCTCCTCATCTTCCTCCTCCTCCTCCTGCTCCTCCTCCTCATCATACTCCTCCAACTCCTCTTCCTCCTCCTCCTCCTCATCCTCCTCCTCCTCCTGCTTCTCTTCCTGCTCATCCTCCTCTTCCTCCTCCTCCTCCTCCTCCTCCTCCTGCTCCTCCTCCTCCTCATCCTCCTCCTCCTCCACGGGGAGCAGCGTACTGGCTCATATTAAATGGCAGACCAAGCATTATGCAGCAGCTTAGGCCACAGCGCTGGATCTTCATGTCCTCGGCTACAGTCCACTTGTCGCTGCTCTGGTCGTAGCGCTCCACGTTGAAGATGGGGTTGAAGTCATCAGTGGTGCCTCCGACCACGAAGAGCAGGTCGTCCAGCACCGCGATGCCAAAGTATCTGCGGGGGGTGAGCATGTCGGGCAGGGCGCTCCAGGAGTCAGTCAAGGGGCTGTAGGCCTCCGCGCTACGCAGGGCGTGTCCACGGTCCCACCCTCCCACCTGAGGACAGGACACATGAGAGGAATGTTTTAGTGTGTGGCTCAGGCAGGCAGACACTGTATTAATCCATTTGGGGAAATGAGGGCATCACAGCAGCATTGCAAGTCAAATGATACATATCTATAGAAATATCTAGTATAAAGCATTTGTCTCCGTGTGCACCTACCGCATAGACATGTCCTCCGTATGCAGCGACTCCCAGTCCTCTACGCCTGCTGCTCATGGGGGCGATCAGAGTCCACTGGTCGGTGTCTGGGCTGTAGCACTCAGCTGTGAGCAGACACATTCCACCACAGATGTAAACCTGTAATAAGAAAGAATATTCTAATTTAGTTTATATATTCCATTTGATTTCATTCTACTTTAATTGTCTGTTAATGTTGATGCACCAAAGGACCCAGACACATCTTTTGTATGTGCAAGCTTACTTGGCAATAAAGACATGTATGATTTCTGATCTAACGTTCCTTGTGTTCATCTAGCACCCTGTGTCCCTCAGTTCCACCCACCTTGCCCTGGAGGGCTGCTGCCCCGGTGTCGCTCCTGTGCTCCAGCATGGGTGAGATCAGTGTCCACTGGTTGGTTTCAGGCTCGTAGCGCTCGGCGGTGTTCAGATCCTCGTGTCCGCTCCACCCTCCCATGGCATAGATACAGCCGTCCAACACCACCACGCTGAGCTCACTGCGGCGTGAGTGCATGGGAGCCACCTGCAGCCAGCTGCGAGTGTCGGGGTTGAACCTGCTCACACTGCTGAGATACTCTACGCAGTCCGAGCCGCCGACGCAGTAGACCAGACCGTGGAGATAAGCGGTGGCGTGGTGGTAGACCCGGGGACTCTCCCCCTCAACACTCACGTCCATCCATCCACCGGCTCGGATATTGTAAGCCTCCATGCCACCCCAGCCTCCGATGGCCAATAGGACCTCCTGGGGCCGGCGTGGGCGGGTCAGGGGGTTTGGGAGCCTGTCGGAGCCAGGGGGGTTCAGGATGCTGAGGATGAGGGCCCTGCAGTCGTGGCTGTCCCTCACCACAGGGTTGTTCTGGACGTTGCTCCTGAAGTAGTCAGGCCTCATCAAGCCCATGCGAACCTGGGAAGAGACAAGCAGACAGCGGGTACAACTTAGACATCGGTTGTAGACGTTTCTGTTGCTAGGGAACAGTTTGGACCCAAATTTTGACAACCACTGTACTAGGGAACCTAGTGTTGTTTTAATGTAATGCACAGTAATACAATTATATATATATATTTTTTTATAAATGTTTTTCTTTTCTTTTCTTTTCATACATAAAACAGAACATAACAGTACAATAATAATAATAACAATGACAACAGCGACGACAACAATAATAACAGTAACATGAATCATAATGACCTTGACAAGAGACAGACAAACAAGAAAAAGTAAAATAATAAAAAATGTAATTAAAAATAAATGTGGCTCAGGCACTAGCAACCATGTTTGTGTATCCGTAATACAATTAGTTACCTTGGGCAGCAGCAAAGGGATGTGTGTTTTACGCTCCTCACGGGAGTGGTCGATCCAATGGAGGACGGCCTCGAACACCCTCTCCTCGCTCTTCACGTTCAGGTCATCCCTCTCGATGATGTCCACCAGTTGCTGCGGGGACAGCTCCACAAACTCCTGTGAGACGTGCAACATCTCCTCAAAGTGGCACACGATGCAGAGATGGGCCTTGCGCCTCAGGTCAGGGCAGCAGTAGATGTCCGTGAACCTCCAGATGCCGACACAGTTTTCCAGAGACAGCTGGCCCTCTAGGAAGTCAGAGCACGCTCCTACTATGCCAGTGACGCGAAGCTGGTCTGCAGCCACCAGAAGCTCTTCCACGTTCTCTGCTGTCACCAGCACAAAGCGTGTGTAGGAGTACTCTATGATGAGCTGCATCATACCCGGGGACACCCCAGGGATAGTGTAGACTGCTTTCTCTGAGTCGCTCCAGCGAGTGAAGAGGGCTCAGTGGGACGCAGAGTATAGAGATATCTGATGAGTAAACAAGCAACATTCTGTCCTGTGTAGTCATATATTTTCACTGTAGAAGTATAGGGTCTTAGCACAGTAGAAGTATAGTATATATATATTTTTTTTTTTTATTATTATTGCAAAACAAAATTATTAAAAGTCAGTACTCAACACACAATGCATAATGAAACTAACAATTAAGATGGCTAAAATGACATGCAAGCACAGAAACAGAAAGCAAAAAAAAATTATAATAATATTTTACCGTATACAGTGTATATCCAACGAAATTACCAATTATACCAATGTCTTATACAGGATATACCCCTAATACCTATTATCTAAAACCCTACACACATATGCTCCAGCTCGAATCCCCCCCTCCCGGACCCCTCCTTGGATAGTACCTCCATTATCCCTCGCTCCTAACCAGACACTACCATTATAAGCTAGCTTTTATTCTCTCCACCACTTCTAACCACATTGACATTTTGGATTCATTGAGACCCAGAATTCTTGCTGTAGATATTTCTTGATAAATCACATCGAGATATGTAAGAAACCAAACCTTCCGGCACATTTTTTCCGGTTGAAACCAGCGTGATGCGATCAGCTTTTTAGCTACTGTGATGCCCGATAAAACCAATCTCTTTAGCTGTGGATTTACTGCAAACTCGAAAACATCATTCAATAGTAATACAGAGGGGTGTACTGGTATATTCCAAGATACGAGTTTTGATAATTGTTGGGTCACATCTTTCCAGAATGCCTTAACTGGTGGGCAGTCCCAATACATGTGCATAAATGTCCCTTCGTCTCCATTTGTACATTGGGAGCATTTGGAGTCTTGTTTAAGACCCATTCTGTTCAGTCTTATAGGAGTCAAGTATGTCCTGTGAATATAGTTAAGATTGATTTGTTGATGGTCCGGGTTCCTTGATGTAAGTCGGACATTTGCCCATGCTCCTTGCCAATCAAAGTCACTTTCCAGGTCTGGTATATCCCTCCTCCAGACAGAGTCTAGTAGGAGGGTTTCATACGAGGACGTTAGTAATTGATAATAAAAACCTGAAACAAAACCTCTCGATGTCTCTCTTTCATAGAAGAATTTGTGGTATCTGTGGTGTTCAACTGGTATGTCTAATGGAACACCGTGAGACTTCAAACATAGCCGTAACTGTATGTAAAAAAGCCATGTGGACTTGGTGAGATAACATTTTGTGCATATTTCTCCATAACTACAAAAACCCTGGTTGTTAAAAACATCCCCTAATGAGTGTATGCCTTGCTCTTCCCATATAGGGAATCTTACAGGACGTTTTTCAATTAAGAGTGCATTGTTATTGAATAAGGGAGTGTGATTGTGCCATTTTTGTGGGTTAGGATATTTTTTTTGAGTTTCACGCCATATCCGGATCGCATGGGTAATTATGGGGCCAAATTTCCGCTCACAGTGCTTGATTGGTAGTTTAGTGTATGCTATGTCCTTCAGTCTATGTGGGGCTACTATGTTTTCTTCCAATTTTCTCCAGGATACTAATGCTTGGGGATCAAACCATTTTGTCAATGGTCTTAATGTGTACGCCTTAAAATATTGGAAAAAATCTGGAATTGCCATGCCACCGTCTGCTTTATTTCTCTGTGCGGTGGATCTTTTTATACGTGGTGGTTTGTTATTCCAAATAAATTTGTATGTGGAGGAGTGTAATCTTTTCCAGTAACCCTCTGGAGGGGGTAACGGTAGCATTGAACTGAAGAAGTTGATTCTAGGTAGTACATCCATCTTAACTATTGATACCCTTGCCTGTACTGAGTTTTTAAGTTTTGCCCACCTGTTAAGGTCGTCTTTGATTTTGTTTTGTATTTTTGTGTAATTGTGCTTCACCGTTTGTCTTATGGTGGGAAATATTTCCACTCCAAAGCATCTAAAATGTTTTACCATAGGTATATCACCTGGGAGGGTTATATCCTTTTTTGCAGGGGTATTAAGTGGAAGGAAAGCCGACTTCGGCCAATTTATTTTAAATCCCGATAAATCACCAAAGTTCTCAATCAACTTGAGTAGATGAGGCAATGTGGTGTTGGGGCTTTGCATGAACAATATTACGTCGTCCGCATATAAACTAATTTTATGTTGTGTGCCCTTGATTACGATTGGTTCTATGGATTGGGATTGTCTTATATATTGTGCTAAAGGCTCTAATGATAGATTGAATAGTCCGGGACTAAGAGGGCAACCCTGTCTGGCTGAGCGTGATACCGGAAAGATTTTGGAGATGAATGTACCTGTTGTAATCATGGCCGATGGGTCTTTGTATAATACTTTAATCATATCAATGAATCCTTTTCCTAACCCCATCCTTTCTAATACTGCCCATAGATACGACCATTCCAGCCTGTCAAAGGCTTTCATAGCATCCAGGGACAGCATCGCCTTAGGTATGGTGTCGTCCTTGTCTGCATCTAGTACATGCAGTATTCGTCTTATGTTATCAGTGATCAGGCGACCTCTTATGAAGCCAGTTTGGTCCGGATGAACTAAAGACGTCATATGCTTTTGTAATCTGATGGCTAATACTTTAGAGTACAGTTTGATATCGGTTCCGAGGAGGCTTAAAGTGGAAATGAAGCAGTGAGCAATGTGATCCTAGTTTGTTTGTTGTGTACCTTGTGTAAGACAGGGTTCTATAATCAAATGTGAAATCTATCTTATTTGTCTGAAAAATCAAATATAATATCCCTGTTTTCAACATGGGCGCCGCCATTTTGTTGCTGACGTCATGGCTGACGTCATGCCGCTGGTTTGGTGTATACACTGCTGGTTCGCTGCCTATAGTGAATGGGTCAGTCAGTAAATAAAATGTTGCCTACAAAACAACGGGACCGCGGTGGTTCTGTTTGTATTGCTCCTGGCTGTTCAAACTAATTTTACCATGTGAGAGAGAGGAAAGTTGGTTAATTTCCACAAACTACCAGTGAAAAAAACAGTGTTGTTGGCATGTTGGCTCAGGCTGGCTGCACTCAGGCGGCGCGACCAGCCTGTTGGACAGGGAAGGAGGATCTGCAGAGAACACTTCATTGCCTCGGATTATGTTGTTGGGGTGGGATGTTTGTCCAGAAGACCACTAATCAGCTGAAGCCTGATGCGGTTCCCTCGGTCTTCGACAGACAGACCGGCGTTAGCTCTCGGGAGCGATCGCTAGCTAGTTGGCACCAGCGTTAGCAACCGGGAGCGATCGCTAGCTAGTTAGCACCAGCCGGCTAGTTAGCACCAGCCGGGGACCGGGAGCGTCGCGGAGCATTCAGCCTGCTGGCTACCTAGATCCACTTCAACCAGCCGAGCGTCGGGAGCTCCAGCAGCTTGTCGATGTGCTAATAGCCTGGAGCCAGCTACCGTTAGCTTGCAGAGGCTCCAGCACACCGACAAGCTGTGTAGCCAGCTACCGTTAGCTTGCAGAGGCTCCAGCACACCGACAAGCTGTGTAGCCAGCTACCGTTAGCTTGCAGAGGCTCCAGCACACCGACAAGCTGTGTAGCCAGCTACCGTTAGCTTGCAGAGGCTCCAGCACACCGACAAGCTGTGTAGCCAGCTACCGTTAGCTTGCAGAGGCTCCAGCACACCAACAAGCTGTTTAGCCAGCTACCGTTAGCTTGCAGAGGCTATTAGCACACCGACAAGCTGTGTAGCCAGCAGGCTGAATGCTCCGCGACGCTGGTTGAAGTGGATCTAGGTAGCCAGCAGGCTGAATGCTCCGCGACGCTCCCGGTTGCTAACGCCGGTCCCCGGCTGGTGCTAACTAGCTAGCGATCGCTCCCGAGAGCTAACGCCGGTCTGTCTGTCGAAGACCGAGGGAACCGCATCAGGCTTCAGCTGATTAGTGGTCTTCTGGACAAACCTTCCACCCCCAACAACATAATCCGAGGCAATGAAGTGTTCTCTGCAGATCCTCCTTCCCTGTCCAACAGGCTGGTCGCGCCGCCTGAGTGCAGCCAGCCTGAGCCAACATGCCAACAACACTGTTTTTTTCACTGGTAGTTTGTGGAAATTAACCAACTTTCCTCTCTCTCACATGGTAAAATTAGTTTGAACAGCCAGGAGCAATACAAACAGAACCACCGCGGTCCCGTTGTTTTGTAGGCAACATTTTATTTACTGACTGACCCATTCACTATAGGCAGCGAACCAGCAGTGTATACACCAAACCAGCGGCATGACGTCAGCAACAAAATGGCCGCGCCCATAATGCTAAATGCTTCAGAAATGCACACAACAAATCGTTTTTTCTTAGAAACTGCTTATTTTTATAACGTGATTTCTTCTGTGGCTTATCTAAATACTAATGTGATGCTATGAATATGTATTTATCGCACTGCTTCATCTCCACTTTAAGGGTCTGTAACTACCGCACTCGGTGGGGTCTTTGTCTTTTTTGAGAAGGACTGATATGAGTGCAATATTGTCGTTTTTATGGAAGTTCCCCTCCTTGACTGAGTATAAGATCATATTTAGTAATAAGGGTCCAATTATGTCCCAACAAGAAAGGTAAATTTCTGATGGGATACCGTCTCTTCCAGGAGCCTTACCATTTTTTATTTCGAATATGGCCTTCTTGAGTTCCTCTAGTGTGATCGGTGTTTCTAACTGTTTAGCGTCATCCTCTGAAAGTTTAGGGAGAATAATTTGATTAAGATATGTGTCCATTTTGTTTTGATCGAAGGTCGTTTCTGATTTATATAAGTCGGAGTAGAATTCTTTGAATGTATCGTTTATTATTTTGGGGTCTGTTTCAAGTACTTGTTGTGCTCTAATGGTAGTTATATCTGCAAATTTTGCATTAATTCTTAATCGCATGGCTAATAGGTGACTAGGTTTAGAACCTTGGGAGTACTGCTGTTGTCTTGTGCTGCGTATTTGTATTTCCGATTGTTGTCTGTATATGGCATTGATCTCTATTTTTAGTACGTTAACTTGATTTTCTAGTCTAGTTGAGTTGTTGTATTTTAAAGAATTAAATAACGTTGAGTAAAGCGTTTCCAGTTCAGACAGTTTTGTGCATTGATTCTTGCGCATTTTGGAGGAAAAGCTATCAGTGAAATCCTTGATCATTCCCTTTACCGACATCCATATTATTCTGGGGTCTTGCACCGAGTTCGCATTCTCCCGTAGGAATACTATAAGAGCTTCTTTGAGTTGTGTAATGAATTCCTTGTTATTAAGCAGCATCGAATTAAAACGCCATCTTGGGGCCCGGGAAGATAGTATACCAAATGTTCCTTTTAGGAGTAAATAACAATGATCTGATAGTGCATTGGGTATCATTTCCACTTCATATTTATCAAATAGTCTCGGGGATGCAAAGACATAATCTATTCTGGATAATGTGTTATGTCTCGCCGATCGACAAGAGTACTTTCGGGTCGTGGGATTAAGTGAACGCCATAGGTCATTTACACCTGTAATCTTCTACCAATCCTTTAATGCTTTAGATGAATTCTTTTGTTCGCTGGAAAAGGCGAGGTAAGATTTGTCCATCCTTGGATTCCAAATGGCATTAAAATCTGCACCTATTATAAATGAGTAATCGGGAAGGTTTAACATTGCATTGGTTAGTGTAGTGAAGAAACCCTCTTCGTACAAATTTGAGGCATATACCGCTGCCAACGCTATTTTCCTGTTATTGTGTACAATCCTAGCTATAGTTATACGCCCATCTGCATCCGACCATACCCCCTTTAATTCAATATTTAACTTACGTCTGACGACTATGGCTACACCTCGAGTTCTCGTACCAAAAGAAGAGTGACTAATATTATGATATGTGTTATCCGCTAACGTATCTATGTCTTCCTCTAAAATGTGCGTTTCGCTTAGTAGAGCCACGTCCACATGTTCTTTTTTCATCAGGGTGAGCACGCTTTTGCGTTTGTGTTGTTTATTTATCCCACCAGTGTTCCATATCATTATATTCAAACTAGCCATAATCTATACATGTTTTTGTGTAGTTTTTGGTAATGCTTCTGGAGTGCGAAGCTACAATAGATGTACATCCAATTATTGAGGTCCCGTTGAGAGCCGAGCTTAAAAACATATATATATACAAATAAAAATCCCCTTTTTTCCCCTCTCCCAGAGAGTCGTACAGGCCTGTGTTCCATAAACACATCCTCCGCGTATGACTCCCTCCCTTAGGCCACCGGATTGCCCAAACTGAGCTTTGTAATCCTAATCTTCCTATGCTAATTGCCATAGGATCTAACATTTTCATTCTAATTCAATAGAATGTCGCTTTTGGTCTTGCGCCTTCCCTTATTGTAATGAAATATTATGAAAAATGAAAAAAAATAATAATACACTTTCATCGATATATTCATTTGAACCTTCTACTAACTTATGTAGGAAACATCAGAAAAAAGGAAAAGATTGTAGAGAAACACTAACACCTTAATATGAAGAACAATGGGAAAGAACAATGTAAGATAAAAAAGAAAAAAGGAGTGAGAGCTAAAATAAAACTCAACGTGGAGAAACCACTAGAACAGAATTGAGTAAATAGATAAAAGAGAAAAACAGAGACTTTTAGAGCTACAATGTGCCAATCTCTACATCAGTGGAGTGATTATTTAAATGATTAGAATAACCTTGTTGTGCTCATACGTTTAGGTGTGGTTGATTATTTTTTTAAGTCTTATTAAGGCCTGTTTAAACTTCAGCCAATTGATGCTTATGCTTATACACACCGGATGTTAATGTTAGAGTTGCAGGCCTTCGTTGTAATGGTGCATTATATTCTAGAAGGTTGTAGAATACACTAGTATATACTAACAGACTGCTGTTATGTTCCAGAATGATCTTCCTACCCAGGGTTCATGACTATTAGTATTTTCGGGATATTTCTTAGGCCCTGTCCACACGAGAGTTTGGATTTAATATGACCGAAGTTTGAAAAAATAAAACTCCGTCCACACGGTGAACACAGGTGGACAACCGTGTATAACTGCGTACTCACAGGCAGAGCTGGAACCCAGCAACCGATACATTAGTACAATGTAATACAATGCCAAAGCAGTAGGCGGCGATGTTGTTCAGACATGAAGGCCATTTCAACCAATCAGAAAAGACTGAACGCTCACTAAACTTCCCGTTGGGTCGCGATCTGCCATTAATTTACTGAAGAAGAAGAAGTAAACTTCCCGTTTAGAAGCACAGCTGGACCCTATTGATCATTTTGCCAACGGAACATATATTTTCAGCAAAGAAAGAAACTGCAATAAACAAACGGATACATTCACTGTGTTCTGCCTCTCATTTTGTTGATGAAACAAAACCATCAGCAACACAATTTACCACCAAGAGCGGATATCTCACAAAAAAGATCTCCGGTGTTGTTAGCTACACATGCTAATGTCAATGGCATTCTCTATGTATAGTATATAGCTTAAATGCTAACGTAATAATGTAACGTTAACGCTAGTATAATGAATGGATGCAAACGTTATTTAACACATTGCAGAATGGGTACAATACAATACGGCTCAATACAAACAATTGTTATGGGGATGCAGTCTGGACTGGGTTCCTTATAACAATAACTTGACAACACATGAGTTTAGTTTAGCTGCAGCTACATGTTTACTCTGAGCGTCAACAGACATCAGTCGATCACAACACTCTTCAACACAGACGATACGTTTTGAACAAAAGTTTGTTACAATCATTTTCATATAACGCTACTTGGGACAGCTCTGCTGTAAACACTGGTGTAGTTGGCTCTGCTCTAATCTCTCTACCCCGCGGTCTGCCGTGAACATGGGGAATAATTGCGACAGCTCTGCTGTAAACACTGGGAATAACCTCGGTTGCTATGCCCACACGCAACTGCAAAACCGCACAACTCCACCCTGGCCACCGGTTTCAAAAGACCGCGGTTGCAGTGTAGCAAATCCCCGGTTGTGTGTGGCCGAAACAGTGCAACTGCGCACATACAATCACGGTTACATTAAACCCAGCGTTCGTGTGGACGGGGCCTTAGTGACCCAGAGCAGTCGAGCGATGAGCCCAGAATATTCCAGATTGTTCTTACAATATTATACACATTGTGCCTTGGTGTAGCCGGCATGCATATCATCTGCTACTTTTGTTGAGCCCGGATAAAGTCATTCTAATACTGAGATACACAGAGAAAGAGAGAGATGAGAAGGCTTATCTGTTGTTAGACAGTGTTTCGTTCTGCCCTGGGGGTTCTGCTCCATGTAGATTCCAGTATTCCTCGGCTTCTTTAGGCGTGTGTAATCCTACCCTACGGCCGTCTCTACTCACGATCGATAATAGTGCCGGGTATACTAGCCTTGGTTTGAGGCCAGACTTGAACAATTTCTGCATCACCTCCTTGTAGGGGAAACGCTGAGCGATGGCCTCTTTGCAAAGATCCTCGTAGATAAATATTGGATTTTCACCATGTTTCAGCTTTCCCCTTTGGTTGCGAGCAATTCTGATGATGTCATCTCTTATTGCCGTCTTGCGCAGAGTAACAATGATGACTCTTGGACCGTTGCCTCTTTGATCCCGAGTACCGATTCTGTAACCTTGGTCCACTATCAGCTCTGTGGATAGAATGTTGTTATCCAAAATCTCTGATAACACTGTTGGAAACTTGTCGTCTGTGCAATTGACTGATTCATCGAGTCCTACAATGCGGATGCTATTTCGCCTGTAGTAACGTTGGGTTTCGAGTAGCCTCTCCATCGCTTCATCTTTAACTTCTTGTATTTTTATCCGACATGCCTCTTCCACCTTTTTTATCTCCTCTGTTACCTCTGTCAAACCAACGTTGATGATCCTCTCGTTCTCTTTGACTGCCCGTGTAATTTCTGTCACCGTATTCTCCACTGTCGTGATTCGCACGGACTGTACAGCGACCGCTTTCATAACTTCTTCTAATTTAGCATCGATGTGTTCGAATTTAGTATCGATGTGTGCAACGTGTGATTTGAAAGCTACCATCTGTTCCTTAATCAGATCCTTGATCAGGCTAGTCAGGGAGTTAACGTCAGGTTGTGTAATTACACTGCCAGTGCCAGTTGATATTGTATATCAGTATAGTATATTTTTACAGTAGAAGTACAGTATAGTATCTGTTTACAGTAGAAGTACAGTATAGTATCTGTTTACAGTAGAAGTGCAGTATAGTATCTTTTTACAGTAGAAGTACAGTATAGTATCTGTTTACAGTAGAAGTGCAGTATAGTATATTTTACAATAGAAGTACAGTATAGTATCTGTTTACAGTAGAAGTACAGTATAGTATCTATTTACAGTAGAAGTACAGTATATTATATGTTTACAGTATAAGTACAGTATAGTATATGTTTACAGTAGAAGTACAGTATAGTATATGTTTACAGTAGAATTGCAGTATAGTATATTTTACAGTAGAAGTACAGTATATTATCTGTTTGCAGTATAAGTGCAGTATAGTATATTTTACAGTAGAAGTACAGTATAGTATCTGTTTACAGTAAAATTACATTATAGTATCTGTTTACAGTAGAAGTGCAGTATAGTATCTGTTTACAGTAGAAGTACAGTATAGTATCTGTTTACAGTAGAAGTACAGTATATTATATGTTTACAGTAGAAGTACAGTATAGCATATTTTATTTACAGTATAGGTACAGTATAGCATATTTTTTACAGTATAGGTACAGTATAGCATATTTTTTACAGTATAGGTACAGTATAGTATCGTTTTACAGTAGACATACAGTATAGTATCTGTTTACAGTAGAAGTACTGTATAGTATCTGTTTACAGTAAAAGTACAGTATGGTATCTGTTTACTAACCAAGCTAACCTGAACCAAGCTAACCTGTACCTGATGACAGCAGCAGAGGGGGTAGGATCTTTTAACTGAATAATACTGTGTACATCATTTTGAAGTGTGTGACTAAATTGTGTTGTGGAAATAGTTTGTAATTAGTTTCACCCAGCTGACAGAAACTGGAGGTGTGGCCTTTGTGCATGTGGCTTTTGTAGTTAAGTGGGCACTTGTGACAGTTTTTTTTGGTTAAAAACCAGCTTTTTCTCTGTTGGAATCATTCTGATGACAGCAGCAGAGGGGGTAGGATCTTTTAACTGAATAATACTGTGTACATCATTTTGAAGTGTGTGACTAAATTGTGTTGTGGAAATAGTTTGTAATTAGTTTCACCCAGCTGACAGAAACTGGAGGTGTGGCCTTTGTGCATGTGGCTTTTGTAGTTAAGTGGGCACTTGTGACAGTTTTTTTTGGTTAAAAACCAGCTTTTTCTCTGTTGGAATCATTCTGATGACAGCAGCAGAGGGGGTAGGATCTTTTAACTGAATAATACTGTGTACATCATTTTGAAGTGTGTGACTAAATTGTGTTGTGGAAATAGTTTGTAATTAGTTTCACCCAGCTGACAGAAACTGGAGGTGTGGCCTTTGTGCATGTGGCTTTTGTAGTTAAGTGGGCACTTGTGACAGTTTTTTTTGGTTAAAAACCAGCTTTTTCTCTGTTGGAATCATTCTGATGACAGCAGCAGAGGGGGTAGGATCTTTTAACTGAATAATACTGTGTACATCATTTTGAAGTGTGTGACTAAATTGTGTTGTGGAAATAGTTTGTAATTAGTTTCACCCAGCTGACAGAAACTGGAGGTGTGGCCTTTGTGCATGTGGCTTTTGTAGTTAAGTGGGCACTTGTGACAGTTTTTTTTGGTTAAAAACCAGCTTTTTCTCTGTTGGAATCATTCTGATGACAGCAGCAGAGGGGGTAGGATCTTTTAACTGAATAATACTGTGTACATCATTTTGAAGTGTGTGACTAAATTGTGTTGTGGAAATAGTTTGTAATTAGTTTCACCCAGTTGACAGAAACTGGAGGTGTGGCCTTTGTGCATGTGGCTTTTGTAGTTAAGTGGGCACTTGTGACATTTTTTTTTGGTTAAAAACCAGCTTTTTCTCTGTTGGAATCATTCTGATGACAGCAGCAGAGGGGGTAGGATCTTTTAACTGAATAATACTGTGTACATCATTTTGAAGTGTGTGACTAAATTGTGTTGTGGAAATAGTTTGTAATTAGTTTCACCCAGCTGACAGAAACTGGAGGTGTGGCCTTTTGCTGCAGGTGTCACTCAGTAATTAGTGATAGTGATTTAAGGACTTGCTGGCTTAGCGTCAGCGAAGCGTCGAGAAACGAAGAGGGACAAAGAGAGGAGTTTTCCTGGAAGAGAGGAGTTTTCCTGGAGTTATCCGCCGAGGGATCCACCGATCCACCCAGTGCTAAGCACACCATAATCCTATATTTCCCTCCCACTCTGCTATTTCCCTACTATCTCGCTTCCTCCCTACAACCTTCTCCCTGCCACTCTTGACACCACAATGTGCCTCATACCTATATCCACAATCTGCTCCTCCAGAACTGACTCTACCCATCCACGCCAGTTCGCTAGCAACCCGGCTAATCTCTCCTACCCTCCTACAGCCACTAATACACCTGTCACAGTACGGGGAGGCTTATGGAATTGTCAATCAGCAGTCAAGAAAGCTGACTTCATTACTGCCTACGCCCATAGTCTAAATCTGCAGCTCCTGGCTCTAACTGAGATCTGGATAACTCCCAATAACTCATCAACACCTGCAGCATTATCTACAAACTATAACTTCACTCACACACCTCGACCCTCCAGACGGGGTGGAGGCACTGGCCTCATGACATCTCCTTCATGGGCTACAAACCTAACACAACTCCCAGAACTGTCACTCTCCTCCCTCGAATATCATGCAATATCTGTCTCTAATCCTTTCAATCTCACCATTGTTACACTCTATCGCCCTCCAGGTCCCCTCGATCACTCCATAGATGAGCTGGACATGCTTCTAAGCTCCTTACCGGAAGATGGTACCCCGCTCCTTCTATTGGGCGACTTCAACCTGCCTGACTCATCTCAGTCGGTCCCAGTGGTCTCCCTCCTACAACAATTTGACCTGACTCCCACTGCCATGCCTCCCACCCACAAAGCAGGCAACTCCTTGGATCTCATATTTTCCCGTAACTCCAGCATCATTAACACCACGGTAACTCCCCTACATGTATCTGACCATTCCTTCATATCCTTCTCACTAACTCTCATGCTTAACCGAAAGGTCTTCACCCCAACTCAAACCGTCTCACTCAGACGTAACCTGGCCTCCCTATCCCCCTCCACCCTCTCCTCTGACATAATATCCACTCTACCTTTGAGTGACACCTTCTCTGCTCTCCCCACAGAGATGGCAACCTCCACCCTCCTCTCAGCCCTTGCAACCTCCTTTGACAAGCTCTGTCCCCTTGTTGAGAAACCTGCCCGCCGTTCCCCACCCAGTCCATGGCTGATGGATGCAGTGAGAGAACAAAGACAGGTCCTGAGAGCGGCTGAGAGGAAGTATAGAAAGTCACGCCTCATTGCTGACATCGACACATATCACAACCTCTTGTTAACATTCTCCAAAACCATTACTAATGCCAAAGCTTCTTTCTTTCACCATAGGATCGAGGCCTCTGCCAAGAATCTACGCAAACTGCATGCTACCATGTCCTCCCTCCTCACTCCCCCCCCACCCCTTCCTCCCTCATCTTTTTCTGCCGAAGACTTTGCGATCTTCTTTGAGGAAAAAGTGGAGAACATCCGCAGCGCCTTCTCCCAACCCCCACCCATTCCAAACGCTGAATCGAGAACCTCATCCTTCACTCTGTCATCTTTCTCCCCCATTACAGAAGCCGAGACCCTGACACTGGTAACGTCGAACCGTCCGACTACATGCCAGCTGGACCAGCTACCCTCCCCACTCCTCCAGACCATAGCACCGGACATCCTCCCATTCCTAACTGCAACCATCAACTCCTCACTCAACTCAGGGGTGGTCCCCACCTCCCTAAAACAAGCCAGAGTCACGCCCCTCATAAAAAAACCAACCCTGAACCCCACCGTCATAGCCAACTATCGTCCTGTCTCTCTTCTCTCCTTTCTTTCTAAAACACTTGAACGTGCTGTATCCAACCAACTTACTGCTTATCTCTTACAGAATGACCTCCTAGACCCCAATCAGTCTGGCTTCCGGACTGGCCACTCCACAGAAACGGCCCTCATTGCGGTCACAGAGGCACTTCACTTAGCAAAAGCGAAAGGCCTCTCCTCTGTCCTGATTCTCCTAGATCTATCTGCAGCCTTCGACACAGTCAACCATCAGATCCTCCTTGCGGCCCTCGCAGGAATGGGAGTGGCTGGATCTGCGCTGACATGGCTGACATCATACCTCAACGACCGCTCCTACCAAGTGTCATGGAGAGGGACTCTGTCGGCCACCCGCCCCCTCCGGACGGGTGTCCCCCAGGGCTCGGTCCTAGGACCCCTTCTCTTCTCCCTCTACACTAAATCACTGGGTAACATTATCACGTCTCATGGCTTCTCATATCATTGTTATGCCGATGATACTCAACTCTTCCTCTCCTTCCCTCCCTCAGATATCCACGTCTCTGAGCGGATCTCGGCCTGTCTGTCCGACATCTCCGCCTGGATGACGACCAACCACCTCAAACTGAACCTGAGCAAAACAGAATTGCTCCACCTGCCGGCCAAATCCTCCCCCCTGACCGACCTCTCCATCACAGTCGAGAATGCAGCTGTGACCGCGTCCCCGACCGCCAAGAACCTTGGTGTTGTCCTCGACGACCAGTTGAACTTCTCTGCTCACATCGCAGCGACAACCAGAACCTGCAGATTCCTCCTGAGCAACGTCAGAAGGATACGCCCCTTCCTGACAAAAGAAGCCACCCAACTCCTCGTCCAATCAACAGTCAGCTCCCGCCTCGACTACTGCAACGCACTGCTAGCTGGCCTCCCGGCCACTGCCACCAAGCCTCTTCAACTCATTCAAAACGCAGCGGCCCGCCTGATCTCAAACCTACCGAAGTCGGCCCATGTCACCCCACTTCTTAGGGACCTACACTGGCTCCCCATTGCTGCACGTATCCGCTTCAAGGCCCTCGACCTAGCATACCGTGCGGCAAAGGGAACCGCTCCCGCCTACCTCCGGTCAATGGTCTCTAACTACACACCCTCAAGACCCCTACGCTCTGCATCTTCTGGCCGCCTCAGACCTACTCCTATCCAAGCTCCCGGAGGGTCATCAAAGAGAAGCCGCCTATTCTCAGTCCTTGCCCCACAATGGTGGAATGAACTACCCATCCCAGTTAGGACAGCCGAATCCCGTCCAATCTTTCGCCGTCGACTAAAGACTCACTTCTTCAACCATTATCTGAAATGATTAATAATAAAAAAAAAAAAAAAAAATCTAACCCTGACTAACCTTACTGTCATGCACTTGTCCTAATAAACTAACCTACACTGTAACACGCAACACTTTGATGAACATTGTTACTCAGCTGATAGAGTTGTACCCTTCTTGCTGTCTTGTCGTACAGAACTTGTAAGTCGCTTTGGATAAAAGCGTCAGCTAAATGACTAAATGTAAATGTAAATGTAACCTAAACCAAACTAAGCTGAAGCAAGCTAACCTGAACCAAGCTAACCTGAACCAAGCTAAACTTACCTGAAATAGTCGCTGCAGTCACACAGGAGGGCCTTGTGGGCATTAAACTCAGTGCTGTTGACTTTAATAACCACATCACAGAACCTTCCCTCCAGACGCAGCTCATTAAGGATTGTACAGGACATTGTTTCCTTTTCCATGTGGGGATTTTAAATTGTATCTACAGAATATATTCAAGCTTACAGACAAATAGCCGGAAACAAGAAGTGAGATCTTCACTTGTCTTCTGAGATCTGAGATATTCTGAGAATTGTTGAATATATACTGTACACAAATGTTCTAGAATGTTTGATTATGACATCATACTGTGACATCACAAATGTTCTACAATGTTCTATTATGACATCATACGGTGCCATCACGAATGTTCTAGAATGTTTGATTATGACATCATACTGTGACATCACAAATGTTCTAGAATGTTCTATTATGACATCATACTGTGACATACAGTGATGGGAATAACGGTGTTATGAATAACAGCGTTAGTTTTTTCAGTAACAAGTAATTACTCTTCCAATCTTAATAACGCCGTTACCGTTACTGCCAAAAAATGCGGTGCATTACTATGATTGAAGCTGTTTTTTCCATCAGACAGATCTCTGCGCTGAGAAGCAATACTTGTTTTCCTTGGTTAGTGGGCAGTGCGCGATTGGCTGATGTTGAGTAAAATGTCATGGTAAGCCAATCAGAGGTAGAGGTGGGCGGGTATTCGAAAGAATCCAGAGTCTGACACACAGCGACAACACAAGCGACTCAGTCAACGACACACGGCGGTTCTGTGTACGTTTTGATAGTTTGTTTGGCGAGCCCAAATAATCCAAAACTAATCCAACAAACAACACAAGCAAGCAGTCAACGACAGACCGCGGGTCCATGAGCATTTTTTGTTCACTCTTGTGTTAGTTGTGTTGCAGCGCAGGGCACTATACAGTAGTGGAGGCTACAGCCTTATCAACAGTGCTGCACTTCCTGGTTTAATAGCACAGTCTTCAGGTGCTCAGTGGCCGGCTCAGTGGCCTCGTGGGTAGAGTGTCCGCCCTGAGTTCGGGAGGCTGGTAGTTCAAGCCCCGGCCGAGTCATACCAAAGACTATTTAAAAATGGTACCGATAGCCTCCCTGCTTGACACTCAGCATCAAGGGTTGGTTTGGGGGGGAAGTCCTTGCGACATACTAGCGTCATGTCCAAGGGGTGTACTTGTACATCAAGCTGCCTCATGCTACGGAAACAGGAGATAGGCTCCTGCCCCATGTGCCGTTACGGCTCGAGAACCATTGGTTCTCAAAGGCAACTTATTTTCTTTCAGGTGCTCAGAGATATATATATATATCTGTATGTCATGCATGTCTTAACACTAGAACAGCCATGGAGAAAATGTCACTGATTCCCGCCAGAAGGGGTCAGATGACCCCACAGCTTATATGAGAAATATGAGAAAAATAAACAGTGTAAACTATATAATTACCTCTTAATATAAAAATATGAGGTTTACCACAGTTTTGAGTGACAATTATTAAAAAATAAAATAAAAATAAAATATATATAATTTTTATTTTTATTTTTGGATGGAAGAGACTCACATTGACGGGCAAAGAGCCACATGCGGCTCGCGAGCCATGGGTTGGCCACCCCTGCGCTAGACGCTCACAAAGTGCTGTGACTTTCCACATATTATATATTCCATATATATGTGGAATAACGTTCTAATTACATTTTCCTGAAGTCATTTAGAAATTTCAGAAACCGTGCCAGATAAAACGGGTACTTTTAGGAAAAGTCATTGAGTGACAGAGCTGGAGCTCGACCGAGTGACGAGGATACATTTATTGAAAATGCCTAGGGGTCATTTGACCCCTTGTCGGCTGTGCTAGTGTTAAATGTCATGATTAGATTAATTTAGAATAGATGATTAGATTAGATTCTTATATCTGTATGTTGTGTATGTCATAAATGTCATGAATTGAAAATGGGGGACCCTGATGTAAACAAGGCGAAGGTCTCTCTGGTCTGCATCCCCTTAACAATTGTGTGTATTGAGCTGTACTGTACTGTACCCATTCTGCAATCTGTTAATTAAAATGTTCAATCAATCAGTATATATTTGTTATTTATTTTTGGTATAGTGCTTAACAAGCATCATTTAATGTTGCCCAGTTGTGGCCTGTTGAGGGGCAATACATATCAAAAGTTCCAAAACATCTATTGTGTTTGTATTTGTATGATCCACTATATAAACATAGTAATTATAATAGCTAACATACATGGCATTTGATTGGAGGCTAGTCTCACTACTTTCTGAAGTAACTAGTTACTTTTATAATTTGTAACTGAGTAAGTAATTTAGTAACTTTTTGGAATTATAATAATAATAATATAATAATTTAGGACCTGCTCCGAGGTCATCATTTGGCACACATGCGAACCATGCATACAATGCGTATCTGCGATTAACCCATCCCGTCGTCCTTCCCCCCCAAGGGCAGCCGGGAGCAGACAGGCGCCACGTGAGCCGCGCCAGGGGACCAATCCAAGTGCTCCTGTCCGTCTTCGTCAAGGACGCCACAGCGTTAGCGATCTTGTTGTTGTGCATGTTTTTCCATTGGGTTTATCTTATCGGGGGGGGAAACCCTTGCGAGCACGGGGAGAACATGCAAACTCCACACAGAAAGGCCTGGGAGATACCCCACCTGGGTAACTGGCATCATGGAAACCTGGTCCCCAAGCGGGATTCGAACCCTGGACCTTCTTGCTGTGAGGCGACAGTGTTAACCACTACACCACCGTGTTACTAGAAGTAACTAGTAACTGTAACTAGTTACTTTTTAAAAGTAACTTGCCCAACACTGGTGACCTCACAACGGAACATGTTTGAGTTCCATTTTAATCATTTAAATAATATGTTGACATTAAAAAATAACAAATAGGGGCGCCCCAGTGGCGAACCACATAGCGCGCTCAGCCGTGACACGGCAGACCCGGGTTCAACTCCCGAACCCATCGTTATTTGCCGAATGTCTTCCCCCCACTCTGTCTCCCATTCCTCCTCTGTCTCTCTCTACTGGACTGCCCAGTAGCAATAAAGCGATAAAACGCCAAAAAATGTATCAAATTTTTTTTTAAATAAATAACAAATAAAATGACAAAGAAAACTACATAAAACAATGATACAAATTATAATAAAATATTTAAGTCAAATTTATAGAAATAATGAAAAATAAGACAATGAAATAAAGATAATAATTCATTTAAAAGCTATTTTAAAAAGGTAAGTTTTGAGCAGTGCCAACCGAGTCTGCTACGCTAACTGCGTGAACATTTAAGGCAACCAACTTGTGTTCAGATTTTCGTTCAGCATTTCTCTGATTGGCCACACGGTCACGTGACCGCGCTAGCCCTGCCGCTCTGTGTGTTGTTGCGCCGCCCGCGGCAGAGAGCGCCGCGGCAGAGAGTGACCCGTCGGCCGCGCATGCGCATGAGGCTCCCCCAGGTGCTCTGAGAGGTGCTCGTTGTGTTGTTGGTTAATGCCAGAGGTGCTCGTTACGGCGTTGTGTTGTTGGTTAATGCCATATCGCCATATCAGCAGTGTTCGAGCGGTTGCTTAACGCCATAACTATATATAAAAAATTGTATATCACTTAATTTTGCAATACAGGGTTGAGGTTACACACATGTTGTGCATGAACCTTCAAGACAAACAATACAGTAACAGTAATAATCAACAATTATTTGTAAATAGAAGAAAATTCATTCATTGTCCTTGTGTTACATAAAACCCATCTGTGGCCTCGCGTAGAGGAAGGGCGTAAATACATGTTAAGATATTCAAAATCGTCACAGCAGTATAGTTTGTTTATACTTCAGAAGTATGATATTTGAACATGGTCCCCAAAATGAATGGAAGCGAATGAGGAGCCTGACGCCTGACACCTGGGAGGAATGGGGGTGTTGCAGCGTTGGGGATGTTTAAAAAATATAATTTAATATATAATATAATAATAATCTGGTCAGCAGCCTCCACTGATGTAGCGTGATTCAAACCCCCTCAATGTGCAGTTTCTAGTTAATCAGTCAGCAGCCTCCACTGATGTACAGTGACGAGTGAATCTGGTAGTTGGTTTATGACGTTAAAAACGTGAAATAACATACGTTACAGCGTACAGTTTCTAGTTAATCAGTCAGCAGCCTCCACTGATGTACAGTGACGCGTGAATCTGGTAGTTGTTTTATGACGTTACAAATGCGAAATAACATTATACATTATATAACGTTACAATGTACAGTTTCTAGTTAATCAGTCAGCAGCCTCCACTGATGTACAGTGACGAGTGAATCTGGTAGTTGGTTTATGACGTTAAAAACGCAAAATAACATATAACGTTACAGCGTACAGTTTCTAGTTAATCAGTCAGCAGCCTCCACTGATGTACAGTGACGCGTGAATCTGGTAGTTGTTTTATGACGTTACAAACGCGAAATAACATTATACATTATATAATGTTACAATGTACAGTTTCTAGTTAATCAGTCAGCAGCCTCCACTGATGTACAGTGACGAGTGAATCGCGTAGTTATTTTGATAAATGCGTTGTGTATTTGCGTGATTCGATTCGGACAAAGATTACAGCTCCGCATTTCATTCATTTCATTTGGGACCTCTGCCGCTCGCAGGGACCTCTGCCGCGCTCGCGGCAAAAGGGGGCGGGGGGTCGTGGCCAATCAGAGAAAAGCTGAACACAAGTTGGTTGCCTTAAATGTTCACGCATCCTAACTGACTTGGGGTCTGTAGGGTAAGCACTTATTCCCTCCGCCCTGAACATTTATGGAGATGTATGGGCCTTTTAAGTCAGTGATAAAAGTGTCTTTCAAGGATAAGTGAGCTCCTGCACTGATTATTATAGTTCAATATTCAATATTTGATCACCCCCCAAAAAGCATAAAAAGGCCCATCCCGCCCAAAAAGGGCCCCCAAAAATAGCACAGGCCCAGTGCCCTTTTCAGCCTTTGAGCACCTGCCCCTCTAAAGTCCTGTGCACGTCCCTGCTCTGGTGTTGTGGTCGTGGAATTCACTGACCTTTGGGAAGTATTTTGACATGTACATGGGTACCTTGGTCGCGTAGTGTATCTTAAAAGGCCCATACATCTCCATAAATGTTCATGGGGGAGGGAATAAGTGCTTACCCTACAGACCCCAAGAAGTGCTGTATATTCTGTATTGTTTAATATAAGTGTATTTTTTATTCCAATCCCGATTTGTATTTGAGATTCCCAAATCCCATCGGACTTGACTTCTTTGTGTCCCTCAATGAGTGTAATACCAGCATTCAACTGTATGCGCCACAGCGGTTTCTATCATCATCATCACCACCACCCACGCTATGCATAAAATATAGGTCCGCGGAGAGGCACGCTGAGGAGGCCGTGCAAACTGCAATGGAATATGGGGCATCTCTCTCTCTTTACCTAATATTTTGATTCTATCCTGACATTTTTCAGTTGGAAGGGCAGTCTATATGCGTAACGGTAAAAAAATTAAAATTAAAAAAATATATAATTCTTTTTCAAAAAGGGCACTTTTTTGATGAGGCTCAAAAAGGCAGGTGCTCAAGCACCCCTTGGCCTCTATGTGTGCACGTGCCTGGTGTGTGTGTGTGTGTGTGTGTGTGTGTGTGTGTGTGTGTGTGTGTGTGTGTGTGTGTGTGTGTGTGTGTGTGTGTGTGTGTGTGTGTGTGTGTGTGTGTGTGTGTGTGTGTGTGTGTGTGTGTGTGTGAGAGAGAGAGTGTATGCTTACAGAATGAAGGTATGTGCGTTTGGGGAGTCATCCACCTAGAGACTGGGACCAGAATAGCTACAGGCCATCATGAGAACGTGTTGCTCAATGGGGCAATGTCTGTTATACATTTTTCCACAGGTGTCCGTTTCAGTCGTTAGCCAAGGCTGTGCATTAGCGCTAGATTCTGAATGGAACACACAGGGACACAGAGCACAGATACAAAGGCACGGTACTGTGAGTGTATAATGGTTAAAGTACAACACAATCTATGCTGTTCTTCGTATAAAGCCACAAGCCACAAGCGAATGCAAAGTCAATGGGGGCCAAGCTCCTGTCTGTACAATGATCGTGAGTTTCGTGACTGAATTATTTGTATGCACCGTGGAGTAGGTTTCAGTCACATTCAGTCAGCTTGTACAGATGGTAGCTTGGCCCCAATAACTTTGCATTAGTACGGTGGTTAGGAAATAGGGCTAGGGTTTCAAAAAATCTGAACTATGAACTCATTCACTCTCCAATGTCTGATCGTAAATGATAGTGGACGCGGGCAAATACTGCGGCATGGTCATGCTGGACCTACAAAAGGCCTTCGACACTGTCAATCACTCCATTCTAATGGACAAGCTAAAAGCAATTGGTTTTGATAGCTTATCAGTGAGCTGGATGCAATCCTACCTGGAGGGGAGAGAACAGATGGTAGAGGTAAACGGTACTCTACCCCCCCCCCCTCACAGTGAGCTGTGGTGTTCCACAAGGAAGCATACTAGGACCGCTACTCTTCCTAATTTATGCAAATGACATGTCGTCAGCCTGTGACTGCAACTTGTTCCTGTTTGCGGACGACTCAGCCCTGCTGGTCTCTGACAAGAACAAGTTGCAGGTTGAAAAAACCCTCAGCTCGGAACTAGGCAAAATCTGCATATGGCTCGCTGATAACAAACTATCATTACACATGGGCAAAACAGAGTCCATTCTCTTCGGTTCAAATAACAAACTCAGCAAGACCGACGGCTTCTCAGTTACAGTGGGTGACAATATTGTCACAAGGAAAGACGAAATTACCTACCTGGGTTCCATCCTAGAGGCAAATCTTTCCTGTGACAAAATGGCATCCAATGTAATAAAAAAAGTCAACCAACGAACTAGATTCTTGTACCGGATCTCCTCTCTGGTAAACAAGAATACCCTGAAGACTCTGGCAGGAGCACTCATTCAAGGGTACTATGACTATGCATGCACCTCATGGTACCAAAGCACCTCAAAGGCGCTTAAAACAAAATTACAAACATCACAAAACAAACTGGTCAGACTACTACTTGACCTGAACCCCAGAACCCACCTCACCCCTGCCCACTTTGACAACCTAGGATGGCTTAGAGTAGACGACAGAGTACAGCAACTTGCAATGGGCCTGGTCTACAAGATACACTATACGACCGGGGTGCCCATGTACATGTCAAAATACTTCCCAAAGGTCAGTGAATACCACAACCACTACACCAGAGGAAGCTCAACAAATCATGTTAAACCCAGATTCGGATCAAACAAGGGACTAAACACGTTTCGCAATTATGCCACAACAATGTGGAACGCCCTACCCAAAGCTGTAAAGGAATGTGAATCCCTGCCCACATTCAAAACCGCTCTTAAAGAGCACCTACGGGAGGCTGCAATTCGAAACTGGCCACCGTAAATGCCCAAAACCCCCACCACCTCCTAATAGACAGTCTCCTCCCCACCGCATGTATATATTCCCTCCCCGCCGTATGTATATTTCTCTCCCACCCACCCACCCCCTCCTAATGTACAGTCCCCTCCCCATCATATGTATATACTCTGTCAGGATCTAGGGGTAACAGACAGTACTGTATATTTGAATACCGTTTATGTCACAAATGTATCAGTACTAAATACCTATATGTCCCTATGCCATAAATGTCATGTATGTTGTGTATGTCATAAATGTCTATATGAATTGAAAATGGGGGACCCTGATGGAAACAAGACAAACGTCTTTCTCAGGTCTGCATCCCCTTAACGATTGTATGTATTGAGCCGTACTGTATTGTACCCATTCTGCAATCTGTTAAATAAAGTTTTCATTCATTCATTCATTCATTCACAGAGAGACTGTGCAAATACCCCAACGTCACAGGTGTGTGTACTCCATCCGGCCAGTAGAGGGCAGCAACACTCTAAACCCCAATATCAGCCCTCTTCTAACTCTGTTCAACAGGTCTTTGATTCTTTTGGCGCCTGGAGGAAGACCTCAGTGTTATGTAAACTGTCATCACAAAATGCTCATTAAACATGATGAATATTTATGTGAAGAATACCAATAATATGTCATTGATTAAAGAATGTTGACAAAACTGCGTGAAATGCCTGCCGTGGATCAGTGCTGATGAATGTTATTATACCAGTGATCCTTGAAAAGGACATTATTATGTCTGGGCGTGTGTGTGTGTGTGTGTGTGTGTGTGTGTGTGTGTGTGTGTGTGTGCGCACGCTTGTGTGCATTAGCGCAACCGTGATTGAAGCCTACTCATTTTCTCAGTCTTCTCAAAGGAGAGTGTGTTATTGCAAATGTATGACAAAAACATAGACCCAAAGCCACTGGAATGTAAATTAAAAGTCATATTCTCGGCCCTAAAACTCCCCTCCAGCTATTGGCCAATGTTCACGCTGAATTTCTGCCATGTTGCAACGGAGCGTTGCGCGCAGAAAACATAAAAACGTTACGTCTCTTCTAAAGCACCCAACGCGGTACCGTCCAATGGCGCACTGTTTTCTATTTTCGGCACTATTTTCTAATTTTTTGGCGGAGGGACACCATTTTTTGTGGCCATATTACGAACACCGGCCCCCACACACACAGCAAGTATCAATCCGCAGCTCTGACCAGAAGTCTATAAAAAAAAACGTCAACCGCAGCTCCCGTTTTCCAAACTTTCCCCCGGAGCGAGCGGTCGCACAATGAATTTTCTCCGGGGATTCCGCGCCTGCCTGTACATTTCGAAACGACCGTGTAAGTACTGTGTTTACTAATCTGTTGGACTTCTTATAGCATTCGTTAACTTTTATGACCGTCTATAGTGTTTGTGAGATGTTTTTACAGAGATTCTGGTCATATTTTCCATCAAAAATCTTGTTTTGAAATCTACTGTGTGCGACTAGCAATTTCCCCCCAGGGAGAGTTACCTGTGAGTTGGCTAACATTCAGCGCTAGCTGCAGGCTAACGGCAACACAGTTGTCGCATTTATTTCGCAAATGCAGTGTTTTCAAATAAGCCACATTGCTGTATTTAGTGTATTCATTAGTGGGTCATATTCCTATATGTAACATATCTCATTTTATCAACTTAGAATTGACGGCAGTGTCTAGATGCTGGAACTAGCTCCCATGCTAACAGCACCGGCTGAGATCCAGGAACAGCACCGTCATTCCCCTACCCAGGACAAAACGTTCAAGAAGGGCGAGGTTCTAGAAGGAAGACAAGGCTCTATGAAGATAATGGGGTAAGTTTGAAGAAAAATTTTAACACACACATGAACGTTTTATAATTATCATCACAATATGTAAATAAAAAAAAAAAAAAATTATCAAATCTAGTTTCATTAATTAATTAATAACTTTTGAACAATAGATGCTATTTCTAATCTGTCAGCTGTTCTATATTACCAACAAGATTGTCTACATTCCATTCAATATACATAAATCTGATTTAAGCAAGGAAAGTGTAATTTAATACATTTTTATCTTCCAAGTTTAATTTCAACAAGTTCAAGTGCAACTACATATGAACCATAATAATAAAAATTATGATGATAATCATACACTTATTTTATATCATTGGAAAGCCCTAGTTGTTAGCTTTAAAATGGCACCAAATATGAGGTACTTTGAAATACCCAGTAACTAATAATCTATCACAAACCAATGCAATATCATGTTCAGGGATTTCCTAAATACAAGAAAGCTCTGGAAGAGTTAACTGGAGCACATATGGCAGAGTGAGATAAAAAAAAAAACATTTCTATGATTCTTATTGAATGTTTGAATGGTTATGATTAGGAGCAGGGGTCTAGGAAAACGTGTGATGTTTTTTATGGTCGATGTGAAGGGTTATGAAAATACCATATGGGCCTGCTTTACACCTGGAAACATTACTGCCGTCGAGAGGCCCGGCTGGAATGAATACTATATTTGATTATGACATGTGAACGTGTCACGTCTTTAATTAGATTGAGAGATATAGAGAAAGAGTTGTGTGTGTGGGGGGGGGGGGGGGGCAGAGAGATAGATAGAGGGAGAGCGGAGGTAGAGAGAGGGGGGAGAGAGAGAAAGATTGGGTAGAGCGGTTGAGAGAGAAATAGATGGGGTGTGGGAGAGAGAGAGAGAGAAGTAGAGAGAGAGAGAAGTAGAGAGAGAGAGAGAGAGAGAGAGAGAGAGAGAGAGAGAGAGAGAGAGAGAGAGAGAGAGAGAGAGAGAGAGGATTTCAACATGCCCTTCATATTTCATGTTAAGGACATCCATAAAAGCGTATGGTTAGCGTCAGTCTAACTCTGACAGCCATTATCCTGCTGTCACACTGGTCCGCCACATAATTATACCCCCTGCCTCATGGCACAGAATGCCTCCTCTGAGCCAGTGTGTCTGTGTGTGTGTCTGTGTGTGTGTGTGTGTGTGTGTGTGTGTGTGTGTGTGTGTGTGTGTGTGTGTGTGTGTGTGTGTGTGTGTGTGTGTGTGTGTGTGTGTGTGTGTGTGTGTGCGCTCGTGTGCACATATGTCTGCCTGTAGATGTTCATACTTTGTGTGTGAGTACTATGAGTGCAAGTATGTGCGTGTGTGCTCACATGTATATGTGTGTGTTTGTATGTGTGTGTGTGTGTGTGTTTGTGTGTTTGTGTGTGTGTGTGTGTGTGTGTTTGTGTGTGTGTGTGTGTGTGTGTGTGTGTGTGTGTGTGTGTGTGTGTGTGTGTGTGTGTGTGTGTGTGTGTGTGTGTGTGTGTGTGTGTGTGTGTGTGTGTGTGTGTGTGTGTGTGTGTGTGTGTGTGTGTGTGCGTGTCTTGATAAAGGAGAGACACAGTGAGAGGAGACAGCAGAGACACACAGATGAATCTCCAGAGTCAAGGGGACAAGTGTTTATTAATTTCATGTGTGAAGCAGTCAGTCATCCTGCCAGTTATGTTTGGGGTTCAAACATATTCAGACCAGCAAATTGTACCATTACACAACGGAGCGTTAGGTTTCAGAACAGAGGAATCTAGACTGTGTGTGTCTGTCATACACTCTCTGTGGCTTAGAATTATAAGGACCAAACAACTAGCTGATATTCAGTTTCTGCTATCAGGTATCAGAGCCGTGTGTCAAAGATGATGCTCTTCGTGTCTCCGAATGTCATTAAAACCATGTTAAACCTGCACTATGGAACCGTTTCATGAAAATCTCTTCTTTAGCTAAATCGAACTATTTCTAAATCTAAATAGTTAGACTGAACAAGAGAGAAACCCGCCTTGAAAGCCACGCATGAAACACAGAGAAAGTGATGAGCTCTTCTGGTCAGGTACGAGCTCTTCTGGTAGACTAGGAGCTCTTCTGGTCAGGTACAAGCTCTTCTAGTCAGGTAAGCTATGAGCTCTTCTGGTCAGGTACAAGCTCTTCTGGTCGGGTTCGAGCTCTTCTAGTCAGGTAAGCTATGAGCTCTTCTGGTCATGTACAAGCTCTTCTAGTCAGGTAGGCTACGAGCTCTTCTAGTCAGGTAGGAGCTCTTCTAGTCAGGTACGAGCTCTTCTGGTCGGGTTCGAGCTCTTATAGTCTGGTACGAGCTCTTATAGTCTGGTACGAGCTCTTCTAGTCAGGTACAAGCTCTTCTAGTCAGGTAGGCTACGAGCTCTTCTAGTCAGGTACGAGCTCTTCTAGTCAGGTAGGCTACGAGCTCTTCTAGTCAGGTACGAGCTCTTCTAGTCAGGTAGGCTACGAGCTCTTCTGGTCAGGTACGAGCTCTTCTGGTCAGGTACGAGCTCTTCTGGTCGGGTTCGAGCTCTTCTAGTCTGGTAGGCTACGAGCTCTTCTGGTTGGGTGCAAGCTCTTCTAGTCTGGTAGGCTACGAGCTCTTCTGGTCGGGTGCAAGCTCTTCTAGTCTGGTAGGCTACGAGCTCTTCTGGTCGGGTGCAAGCTCTTCTAGTCTGGTAGGCTACGAGCTCTTCTAGTCTGGTACGAGCTCTTCTAGTCTGGTACGAGCTCTTCTGGTCGGGTGCAAGCTATTCTAGTCTGGTAGGCTACGAGCTCTTCTGGTCGGGTTCGAGCTCTTCTAGTCTGGTAGGCTATGAGCTCTTCTGGTCGGGTTCGAGCTCTTCTAGTCTGGTAGGCTACGAGCTCTTCTGGTCGGGTTCAAGCTCTTCTAGTCTGGTAGGCTACGAGCTCTTCTGGTCAGGTTCGAGCTCTTCTAGGCAGGTAGGCTACGAGCTCTTCTGGTCGGGTTCAAGCTCTTCTAGGCAGGTAGGCTACGAGCTCTTCTGGTCGGGTTCAAGCTCTTCTAGGCAGGTAGGCTACGAGCTCTTCTGGTCAGGTTCGAGCTCTTCTAGGCAGGTAGGCTACGAGCTCTTCTGGTCGGGTTCAAGCTCTTCTAGGCAGGTAGGCTACAAGCTCTTTTGGTCGGGTTCGAGCTCTTCTAGGCAGGTAGGCTATGAGCTCTTCTGGTCGGGTTCAAGCTCTTCTAGGCAGGTAGGCTACGAGCTCTTTTGGTCGGGTTCGAGCTCTTCTAGGCAGGTAGGCTACGAGCTCTTCTGGTCGGGTACAACCAGTGCTGCCAAATCCATAAGAAGCTACAGTCTCTAGAGCATGAAATGTGAACGACACAAATGTAAAACAGAGCCCAAAGTTACCTTGCTTGAGGACATTTCTTTTTTGGTGCCGTTTCCTTTTATCTTCCATGTTAGAACAAGGTGCAGTTACCTCTAATGACCACAATATTCGATAGTGCAGGTTTTAAACCTTCGGTTTTATTTGTGTGTGTGTGTGTGTGTGTGTGTGTGTGTGTGTGTGTGTGTGTGTGTGTGTGTGTGTGTGTGTGTGTGTGTGTGTGTGTGTGTGTGTGTGTGTGTGTGTGTGTGTGTGTGTGTGTGTGTGTGTGTGTGTTTACTTTAGTACAGTAATCAGCAGAAGTATGCTGCCCTGCAGAAACTAACCGCAGTACATGTAACTATGCAAACAGTGACACTGAGAAACATTTCTTTAAAGTTCTTTGACTAGCCAGCAATTGTGTAGTTACTGCAATTCTTTATACCCGTTTTCTCTAAAAGAGAGCCAGATTGAACACTAGATAAAACAGATATTGAGAGGTTCAATTTCACTTATAACTCAATTTTGGACAAAAATATTCTAGTTCCTGCGGTTAGCTTCTGCAGGGACATATGGAGTTTCACATTTACTGCCAGCCTCAGCGCTTTCCCATGGACTGTACCTTCGACCGACCACGTCACTTTGTTTTTTAGACTGTTGTCGTGTTTTTGTTGTTCTCTTTTATTACATACACAGTGGACAGTGACACACAGGATGGAGAGAGAGAGAGAGAGAGAGAGAGAGAGAGAGAGAGAGAGAGAGAGAGAGAGAGAGGGAGTAACAGTAAGAATGCAGAATGGGAGTAACAGTAAGAAGCATTTTGTATAAAAGTATTCTGTACTTCTGTATGACAACTATTAAAGAAACTTGAGAGAGAGAGAGAGAGAGAGAGAGAGAGAGAGAGAGAGAGAGAGAGAGAGAGAGAGAGAGAGAGAGAGAGAGAGAGAGAGAGAGAGAGAAGAGAGGGAGAGAGGGAGAGGGAGAGGGAGAGAGAGAGAGAAGAGAGAGAGAGAGAGAGAGAGAGAGAGAGAGAGAGAGAGAGAGAGAGAGAGAGAGATAGAGAGGAGAGAGAGAGAGACATGTGATTGTGGGGGTTAACCGGGCTAAGCCACCAAGACACCCCACTTACGAGTCACGTTCATGGCAGCAAACAAACACACAGGCTTCAGGCTCGTGGAAGAAGCCAGTTTTCAACAATAATGATATACTGTGAGAAGAGTAGAGCTGGGCCACCGCTTCAAACTGTTATTACTCCTCAGGAAAAGCTATTATTCTGTAAAACCTTCAAATCTCCTGATTTCACCCAAATTCACTCTTACTCCAGAATGACACCAGCTTTGAGAGACTCGAGGGGGATATTACAGATTTCTTTTGGACCTGATCTGGATTTCAAATGTCAAATTTCAAATGATCTTCGGTATTATGTTCCTCCTTCTCTATTATAGACCTCATTTTAAATTCATCGTCTATTTAAGTCCTGAGGGCTAGCGGCTTAGGGCACAGAGCCTTTTGAGACAAACATGCCTTGAAGCAGGTGGACCAGTATGGATCAGTCTGGAGGACAGACTGTGGAGATATAAAGACTGTACTGAACACAATAGAGGGTTTTTGTATGATTCCTGGGGAGGCTGCTCATACAGACTAATGTAAGTCAACCATTGCACTACACTGACTAAAGCATGTTTTATGGTACCGGGCACGACATTAGTAAAATAACACAATACTAGCAAAAAAAGAAAAGTGTCAGTATTCATAAATCCTGCCTCCATAGCAACAGTTTCAACAATAACAAGAGACACACGCAGTTGTACAGGATATACATAAAAAAAAAAAAATGAACATTGAATGCCTTAACAGTCCATCTTCACAAAGACGGTACTCCATGTCTGAAAATCACAATAGTATGCAGCTGCAGAACCACATCTCCAGCAGGCTGGGGTCCCGCAGTCTGAGCTCCCGCAGGCTGAGGTCCCGGACGCTTCCATTGGCTGATTTGGGTCACGTGACCGTCCCACCCAATAGCTGAATTGGAGTGTTGCACTGCGGGCATTGGCTGATTTGGGTCACGTTGCACTGCGGGATTGATTGATTGATTGAAAACTTTATTAACAGATTGCAGAATGGGTACACGTGACCGCCACAGGCCCTGATTGATTGATTGAAAACTTTATTAACAGATTGTAGAATGGGTACAGTGACCGATTGATTGATTGATTGTTTGATTGATGATTGATTGATTGATTGATTGATTGATTGAAAACTTTATTAACAGATTGCAGAATGGGTACAGTGACGTCACAGGCCCGGATTGATTGATTGATTGATTGATTGATTGAAAACTTTATTAACAGATTGCAGAATGGGTACAGTGACGTCACAGGCCCGGATTGATTGATTGATTGATTGATTGATTGATTGAAAACTTTATTAACAGATTGCAGAATGGGTACAGTGACGTCACAGGCCCGGATTGATTGATTGATTGATTGATTGAAAACTTTATTAACAGATTGCAGAATGCAGTACAGCTCAATACACACAATTGTTAAGGGGATGCAGACCATGCAGTACTGTTACATTTGTGACATACAGTAAATATATACAAGGGGAGGGAACTGTACATTTATGATGAATTAAAAATGGGGGACCCTGATGTAAACAAGACGGAAGTCTTTCTCTGGTCTGCATCCCCTTAACAATTGTGTGTATTGAGCTGTACTGCAGATATATTTCAATTGCCTTACTTATTTACATAAGTATTATAGGCCTACAGCAGTATTGTACAGACAGTAACTATAGAGAGTGTGCTGACCTACGGTGTGTCTGTGTGGTTCTCCAGCTGCACAAAGGCAGAGCAAGAGGCTCTACAGAGGGTGGTGAAGGCGGCAGGCAGGATCGTCGGGACTCCTCTACCAAACATCACCTCCGTCTTCACCTCCCGCTGCCTCCACTGCTCCAAGTGTATCATCAAGCAAGTTGAAAGCATTAAGCTCCTTGGAGTGACACTGGATAGTACTCTATTTTGGTCAAACCACATCACTAACATTGTCTCAAAGATGGGAGTCCAGGTAGTACAGGTAGTCCAGAACAGGGCAGCACGGTTGGCTTTGGGTTGCTCACTAAGGTCCAATGTCAACCTTATGCATGCTGGTCTCTCCTGGCTCACAGTTGAAAAAAGGTTATCGTCTAACTCATTTGTATTGTGTAAATCAGTCATTAACAGCAAGACTCCATATTTTGTGTTTGAGCAACTTGTTTACAGAAGCTCTATACAAGACCATAATACAAGAGGGGCCAGAAATGGTCAGTTTGTACTCCCTCGTCCTAGAACCAATGCTTTAAAGCGTCTTTTATTTATAGGTGCATAACACTCTGGAACAACCTACCTAGTTATCTCTACACTTTTAGTAAATCGATTTTTAAAAAGAAACTAAAAACTCAATTACAGCTGTTGCCTTAATGTGTATTGCATTTGTGTATGGGTTTTTGCCTATTAGCCTACAAGTTCTCATTTTGTATCTTTAAAATGGATATTTATTGTATGTTTTGTTAATTGTTTAGTTTTTTATTTCTATCTATAGCATCTGTGAAAGTATCTTATTTGCTACTAAATCCTTGTTTTTAACCTTTGTATTGATCTATGCATTAACTGTTTTATGTATTGTGTTGTGTGG